>NW_028178170.1:7500-17501 GCF_964030765.1 Micromesistius poutassou | reverse complement strand
GGTTATGGAGCTCCGGATGGTAATTTACTGATTGTAAAAAATAAAAAATAAAAAAGAGTTCCAGAATGTAACATGCTTTGAAATGTTGTTCTGAATGTTTATTGATGGTACACTACACTGGTACAGAGCTGGTCCTGCATGGGGGAGACGCGGGAAGTGAAGTAACGTCTGATGGCATCGAAAGCTCTTTGACAGATTGCTGTGAAGCGCCTCTTTCTTCTTCTTCACCTCCACCTCCCTTTATGGCTCCTCATTCCCTTAAAAGGAAGATGAAAATAGATTTAGACTGATGGACTGAAGCCCAGTTCAGATCAAATAGTAATTTCACATAGTTTATTACAGGATCTCTCCACTAGGTACACTGGGAAAGAAGGTCCAGTAACACATGTCAATGTATATCGATGTTTCGATAAATATCCATACTGAATTTTTGAAACGTTTTCAATAATCATTCTCTGCAGTATCAATACACAAATTCCAGCTGCGCATTCTCGCTCTCTTCTCTCGTACAGCGCCAACATAGCCCCGCCTCCTGTCACTCACCCACGGTCCTCGGCAGTAGAAGAGCCAGAGACATCTATTACTAGCCGGAGGTTTTCAACACTGACCGCCCTCTTTTTTTTAACAGCTCTGGTCCCGGAAGTAAATTTCCCATTCATTAACTCTATTGACTTTTCGTAAAGTCGTTATATAAATAGTTGTATGCCTGGAACCAAGCCAATCCGTTCGTCAAGGTAAGTCGTGACCATAAAACATTTTATTTGGGGCACGACTATTATTGTGAACGAGTGAAAGAACTATTCATCCCATAAACCTATTGCCACTACCACTTTTTCGCAATGGTTAACCCAATAGTTCCTTCTTCTGGTCTGAGGAGGCTTGTCCTTGGAGATCAGACACACCTCTGGTCTGAGGAGGCTTGTGCTGGGCCCCCTCCAGGTTCTTCACCCCCTGGCTCCCATCCTGGAGCTGACTGGATGGAGTCACACCACCTGCATCACATTCACAGCCTGTTTGCAGAGAAGACCATTCTAAAGAACGTCAAACACAAAATGTGTTTCGTGGTTCCGACCGACTGGTTGTGATCACGCCTGTGATATCACGAACAGAGGCAGGATCAGACTCAAAGCATGCAACATTATTTGCAGGCAAAACAGTGGAGAACTTGACGGAGACACTTCACACGTGTGGACGGGTCGATTTACAGAGGGACGTGTGGAGTTGTCGGGAGGAGTGGAGGCTGGCGTGGGTTACCAGTCTGAGGAGGCAGGCAGCACGGTCTCTCTGGACCTCCATCTCTTTGGCGAACCTACATAGGAAACATAATAGAAACGGGAAACATTCAAACTTCCGGCGGATCCAGGAAGATCGACGGACGACGGCCACTGTGCACTACTAACACTGTGCTATAGCAAAACACCAATTGTGCACAATGTAGGTGGTGCACTGAAACACGTTCACAGATCCCTCACAGTATCACAGGTGTGTTACCTTACCTGTCAGGGACCAGGTGGTCCCAGGTGAAATAGTCCTGGCCGAGCAGCTCAGAGCATTGCTGGAGCTGTTGGCACGGTCCATTTGGAGACATGCCTGAAACAAAACACAAAAGGATCATCTCTGGGTTAATGCCGCTGGCCACACCAATGACTCACGGCATTGAGAGATGTTTGGCTTCCTAAAATCTAAAAACATATTTTACCTGAAGGCTTTGAATTGAACACCTCAATTAACAATTAACAGATGGTCCTTTAATCCCCTTATTCCCCATATTGGATTAATGAAGTATACTATCCACCCATTGACACATATAACGGCACGTGGTAAATATACTTGGATGGTTACGACATTATGGCTTTTAATCAAAACCTCTATGGGGAAAATGAATGGGATTTTTTACTTCCGGAACCACACTGTTTCCTCTACAGGAGGACATAATAATAACACCATCACTGAAGTAGCCTTTTCCAGCAACTCATGTGATGGCCACCAGAGGTCCCCAGCCATCACTTTACATTCCTTCCACCCCGCTCTCTCCCCGGCCCTCAGATGGGGTACCGTCTATCTTCCATTCATCAATCCTCTTTTATTCACCGTGACAAAAGACATCAAATAGGGAGGCGTGGGAAAATTCAAAAACTACATTTCAAAGCCCAGTCAATGGCAGATATATGCAAAGTGGATATAAACCAACTCTCCATAGATGATACCCATCCCCCCCCCTTCTATTTATTTATCTCTCTTACTCTTTTTCTCAAGGTGATTATGTGTGAGGGTGTGTGTGTGTGTGTGTGTGTGTGTGTGTGTGTGTGTGTGTGTGTGTGTGTGTGTGTGTGTGTGTGTGTGTGTTACCACATCAGAAAAAACAGCAAGAACTGCTCTTCATCAATACAATATAACTACAAAAAAACATCCCCATCCTGGCCCTAACATGAAGAATCAAACTTTCCCCTGCTACACACACGTCTCCATCCCCGCTGCACATGCAGTCTCCTCAGAATGAATACAAAATGATCCGTCTTCTTCTCTCTGATTGGCTGTTCACAGTTTCCCACCCAAATCAGAAAGGGGGTGTGTGTGGGGGGGGGGGGGGGGGGGTCGCAAGGGGTCATGTCTGGTCACCCCTCAGGAGAATAGCCGGGGTCCCTGTCTGCCCGGAAAACCACCAACGGCTCTCAACCGTCCCTATAGCAACAGCCGAGGACCCTAGAAGGTCCCAGACTGGGGCGTTCGAGCAGATGCCCGTAATTAATGTTGTTTTACGGAGATGTCGTCCCTGCCAGTCTCTCTTCCATGGAGGCAGTGACTCTCCCAGACCTGTCACCGCCCTATAGTGCTCCTGAAAAATGAGTGTGAGTGTGTGTGTGTGTGTGTGTGTGTGTGTGTTTGCATGTGCGTGTGTGCGTGTGTGTGTGTGCATGTGTGTGTGTGTGTGTGTGTGTGTGCGTGTGCGTGCGTGTGCGTGCGTGCATGTGTGCGTGTGTGTGTGTGTGTGTGTGTATGTGTGAGAAAGAGTAGTGACTGCTTAATACTGACTGCCCAGTCAGAGACTGCCTACGGGCACACACCACCAATATGGACCAACGTTTACGGGGAAATTTAAATGAGGCTATATGGTGCAGTGTGTGTGTGTGTGAGCCACAGACCTCGTCATTTAACCCTCTACACTTCCAAACAACCAATCAATCCTGGCTGCTAACCGAGACAAAAGGAAAGACAATATGCCGTTTGGTTGATGCTATTATTCAAGCGAGATTGAAACCGTGTGCATATATTGTTAGTGTGTTTAGCCCCCTGTGTCAAACTCCTTATCCCTGATGGTGGTCATTCAGTGGTCTACAGATTCAACTCAATAACCGACCGTTCATTAATAAACATCATTTTTTTTAAGGCTTGTATTACTATTCTGAGATCATCTCTACAGAACTGTCACGACTGGTGCACTTTCAAACCAGAAGGCTCTCTGTGTGTTTGAGCTGTCTGCGGATCTCTGTCTGTCTGTGAGCCTCCACATCTTCACCGTCTTGCGGGACCATTCCGGAACCAACCAACCAACCAACCAGGCCGGACAGTCCAGCTCTTACGAGCCTCATCCGTGCGCCCCCTAAACCAACGATACTGTAAACACAAACTGCAATCACGCCATCTGAAGGCTATCATCTGAAAGATACGAGCCAAAACATGACTCGACGGAGCGTTCTGGAAGCAAACCCTGGCACACATCAGACACATCTGATGGGGCAATTATGCCATCCCTAGTATATAATCTCAAAGATGAAGACAAGACATTTGTGTTCATATTTTCTTTCTCTCTCTCTGTCTCTCTCTCTGTCTCTCTCTCCCTCTCTCCCTCTCTCCCTCTCTCTGTCACGCTGTGTGAATTTGAGGATCCTCCGGACAAACATTTACCCCGTATCGATCCTTTGCCATTAAACGGTCGTGGAGACCCCTGACAAGGTCAACTGATCACCGCTGATTGGAGTCAAAGACGCATCAATCTGCTGTCTGACCGGCGACACGAGGGGTCACTAAATACACTGTCCAGGACTTCATCAGCGGCACACGGCCTCAGACACACTCCGCCTGCTCAGGGGTCAGGGGGGGGTCACGCGACCCCTGACCCGGCCAGCCCTCCTGGTCAGAGCCACATAATAAAATGTTTCCTGGACCCCCCGATGGGGGTCTGCTCTGTGGAGCTGGACCCCATAAACTTGTTTAAATACCTTCACAGGGGAGAGACGGTTGAGCCCCCTATAAAGTCCAATTTAAATGGTCTGTTAAAACGGAGGCTGGTGAGGAAGTATACGGGCTTGTAAACACTGACCTCACACTGATCTCAGTTGCTAACAGATTTGGTTGGGTTTAGGATTTATTATTTTTTCATTGCGTTTTGCTCAGACATCAAAGATTATAATGAGATTCTTTCAAAAATCCTCCATGAATAGTATTTCGGTCATCACTTCAAAACGGAAACATTTGACATTTAAAATAATTATCTATGTTTATGGAGCATAGAGAAAGTCTGTATAAAATGCAAATGTGCCGTCGTGGAGAAATCCGTACGAAAGTGATGTCCCCAGGAAAATTAAAGTCAGGGGGGGCGGAGGGGGTTGGTAGAAATGCGTACACATTTCCCAAACCACCCTGTCTTGTGTTTAAAATTTTTTTTTTTTGGACTTTGTATTTTCCCACACCCTCACCCCTGGCCCCGGGTCCCCAGCCCTTGTCGACGCACTCAGCCGTCAAGAGGTCAGGAGTGCAGGGAGCCAGACAGCGTTTTATTGGAGCTCCATGAGCACAGAGAACATGGGGAAGGTGGAGGAAGAAGAGGGGGGGGGGGGGGTGGGGGTGTCTGGGAGTGAGCAGGCCAATTACAGGATGGCTAGACACAGACCCACTGACACGCTGCTGTCCTGGGTGGGACGCTGGTGGACGGGGGGGGCGGGGGGGGGGGCAGCAATGGGACCCTCAGCCTCCCAGACATGGCTTCTCTTTGCACGGAGAGTGGGGGGGGGGGGGAGGTATGGTCCGTGGGTCAAAAATGACAAATCCCAAATAAGTGAAGGTGGAGGTGTATAGGCGAAGTGTATCCCGTGACGGCTGGTTCGATGGAGGGCGACACAGCACTGGAAGCAGTGTTTGAGCTGTAGCTTTGAATCTGGGTTGCCGTGGTGATGACAGGGGGGAATAGACTTGATCTACTATTGAGATGATCCAGTGATGTATTTACAGTATATGTGAAGGCCTCGTACATGTTTGAATACGCTGATGTGAATTAATGGTTTGGTATATGATTATGTCTGGAATCATCCAGAAAAAGTCACCGGAGTTACAGTGACTTGAATGGATGTCATCATTCAATGCCCCCTCACTAGACCATCTTTTGAAGAAAATATATAAATAAATGCCTGCTTCTCACTTTTCTATTTGGCAAGTGCATTATTATTCATTGCTGTTTATTTCCCATTCCTGCACAATTGAAACACATTTAAAAGGGTCAAATGGATCTGTCCAAGTAGTCCTCTTTTATGTGATCTTATAAACCAAATATTTAAAATTGATCCTCCCTGAAGCATGAATTAGGCCAATTCCTCAATAAAATGTGTGTGTTTTTATTTTCTACTTCTCATCATACGTAGGCCTAAATCTCTGATTCCTCATATTTTCTAAAATGTATTTTCTAATACGGATCAGCCATGTAATTTCCTAATGTAATTTCTCACATTGCCAGATATTTGCCAACTGTAATCACTTAGCTTGAACAAAGGCACAGGGCAAAAACCGGCAATTAATCGATCTGCCTTACATAATCTTGGGGTGAAATACAAATTCGTTTTTGACTTGGTGTAGGACTAAACCTTCTTCTATGGTTCTTGGATGCTAACAGCAAGCTACCGGGGTCTAAAGTCTGCTTCAAACATTAGCTCTGGGGGCCGTTTCAACCCAGTCCAATCCAGAGTGGCTCCACCACGCTGTCCTAATCACTTTTCATTTAATTTGAATGAAGGCCTACACAAACTAACTAACTATGTAGGCAAAACGCGTATATACACTATACATATATATATATATATATATATATATATATATATATATATATATATATATATAAATCAAACAAATCATATCTATAATTTATTGCATTAACATTTTGTGTTATAGCATAGGCCTTCATGTCTTTTTTTTTTATGAATATTTATTCCTGCATCACTTGATGATCTGTCCGGGGACGGGACGGAAATCGTTGATCTATTCCGAAATCCGCAGAAGGTGACGAACTCTCCCACGACAGGGAACGCGCGCCTTTTTGGAATTAGCCACGCGACATGCCTTGCATAGTAATAATGGCTCGCGCTTTGAGCTTGAACTTGACCGTCGGAATGCTCCTCGTGGGAACACTGGCTCCGCGGTGCCCCCTCTTTTTATGATGCACAAGTTGGTGTCAACTCTTATTAACATAAAACCCAGCCTGTTTCAAATTAATGGACAAGGGGTCTCTCCCTAAGTCTCTCCCCCTCTCTCTCTCTTTCACACCGAGCTGAGGGAGAATTAACACTTCTTCCCACAAACCTCATCGGTAAGGAAGTTTTTTTTTTTTATCACTTGTCTTGTCAATTATTTTCTTATTTATATATGTTAGGCGTATATTGAATATTATGGTGGAGTTTTTTTGCGATTGCATTTTGTGTTACTTAGCGTGAACGCATATGATGTAATTAGGCCTATACCGACGGAAATAGATAAACCGTATATATTTGGGCAATCTAGAATCTTCAATCAATCTAGTAGGCTATTCTCTCTATAAATATGTGTTCTCGATGTATTTTAATAATAATTGAGGTAAGTTTGCACTTTGAAGGCTTTGCTACATGTCTGTCTTTTTGTTAATTTACAGGATACATTTGAACTTTAGATAAATATTACCCACATCCTTTTCTCAATCAAACGAATTTTTTCCGAAAAATGTGTTGGAAGCCCTACAAGTGGTGTATCTACCAGTATGGATGCTGTACAAAGAGGTCAAATCGTATTGCATCCAAATGGCCACGCTCTAATAAATAGGCCTCGATAACTATTTCCTGAATAGTGGAGTTTGATTTAAAAGTTTATATAACTTATATATAGCCTACACAAATTTTTTCTGCCATCTAAAAATCGTAGGGCATCATAATAATTAGTATTATCTATCTAAGTATAATATAATAATAACAAATAAATAAAAATAAAATAAGTTTATCGTTCTACAATAAGGCCTACATTTCCAATTATATAGGACTATATATATATATATATATATATATATATATATATGTATATATATATATATATAATATGTCTTAAATCCTCAATCTAGAATTCTAACTAATTATAGGCATATATTTAGATTTGATTCAGCCACCATTTTGAATATTATAAGAATACATCTAAAGGATTTGAAAAATAAATACAGCCCATAAAACCAATAAATGCTCTTAACCATTCAGTCTATTATATACATTTATAGTCACTTGTACCCCGAAAATTATTAGAAAAGTTAAGCTAATGCAATATATATTTCACAGTCAATCCACTTGATAATAACTGATCAAAGTCAGCTTCCAAGGTTAAGTTCAGATAAGGCAAGGCCTTATTCAAGTCAAGACAATATGTGCATTAACAGTCCTGGTTGTGACGAAAGGTTAAATCTAATTAAATGTTGCCTTATCAACTTACTTTATTCATTTTAACCTATGGTTATGATCATATTGCTATAAATACGTTTTAAGATTCAAATATAAAGTAGGCTAAATTAGTTGTAATCGTGTTTAGTAAAAACGAATTAAAATGAAACGGTGAAAATTATAAACAATTGGCCTACTATTTCTGCAGTGAGAAATATTCTAATCAAAGCTCAAACTGTATCTGAATAAACATCTTTATGTCCATTATTGTTGGTTAAAACATAACGAAAAGATCAAACAGTAGTCGTAGTAGGCCTAGTAGTAGTAAATATGAATAATTCATAACTGGCATAAATGTTCAAAATTATGCCTGGGTTCATCAGCATAGGCCTGTACATTTTCAGGTTAAATCTAAAATTTGAAGTTAGTAAGTGTTTATTGTATTATAATAATAATAATAATAATAATAATAATAATATGTCGTTTACTGTATTGTACTTTGGATGACATTGTAGCTATAGTTCAACGAGGTCATGAGGTTGCTTGATACAAAAGACACTTGCCTTTAAGTTTAGTTATGGACCCAAAGAGCATAATAATTATGGTTGTTCCACAATAACATATTGAAAATAGACCGTATAATTTTCTGAAGTATCTGATTTGATTATATAATATGGTGCTTCAAATTCAAAAGCTTATATATTTAATTAACTATTTCAACTTGATGAACCTAGCATGAATGCTCAAAATAGAATTGTTAGCATTATATATGCTGTAAAATATCCTAAGATACTCTTCCAACTCTCTGTCTGACATGATCTTCTAGAAGGCATAATTCTTCTAATTATAAATTAGGAAAGTTAATTGTTATAATGCCTCAAATAAGTGTGGGTAGAACCCATCTGAAGCATTGGTATTACATGTGGTAAGCTATAGCTGATACAACAATTACAATTTTGACCACAATCATTGTTGTTTTCGTAGAAGTTTACAGATATGCTGTTTTAGCAGTATTCCTCATATTGTTGATTAGAGTATTCTAATAAATGTAAATAAGGAGCAACATTGTACACAATTCTTTCATTCTTTATACCTTTATTTTCTACCTGCTTTTGCTTTTATTCTTTCATTATACATTTCTTTCTTTCATTCTTACTTATGCATTCGAAGTGATACACGTGGCATCAAATCCTCGCCCATGTAACATCTTCTCAGTTCCGTCTCACCAAAGAGTGTCGCTGTTTCAGCTTATAGGCACTCTGTTTTTATTAAGCTGTTTTATTCAATACCTGGCCTACATCTTCAAAGCAAGGTGTACTTTCTTGAAGTATTTTTTAGGGATATAACAGTTTGGACAATTTGCCTTATTCATATTTTGTATCACAGTACAATAACCTCGTTGTAGGCCTTGAACGAATGATTCTCCAAACGTTCTCCAAACCTGGGCCCTGCTCTGGGCGGAACATGCCCTTGTTGAGATATCCCATAACACTACAAAGTACAACCATGACTGATCAGCAATTATAGAGCATTTGACAGAATCGAAGTGTGACCGCGTATACTGTTTTCTCGTCAACCACGTTGAAACAATTTGATTCATATTCTTTGGCTTTTAACATAATCTAGCCACTATTCTGCGTTATATCCCCTCTAGCATAGCACTGTTTGACATATTTGATAGGACTACGTTGATTATCTCCTCCTCCTCCTCCTCCTACCCCTCCTCCCTCCCTCCCTGCTTCCTCCCTCCTCTCACTCCTCATCTCGCTGTCTCGTGGATGCGCTTCTCTTTTCTGGCGCGCTGGCTGGAACAGCCATAGCTCTCTGTACACTTCTATCTGACTGCCTTGTTTGGTAAGAGAATTTAATTTCGCTATGTTATTGGGTTGTAATTTTCTGTATAGGGGTATATAGGCTACATGTTGCCTCGTAAAAGATCTTTTGTCGTTATTTTATTTTATTTTTATTTTTTTTACATATAGGCCTACCTATTTATTAATATGACATGACCTAATTAAAGTAGTGTTCTTTTATTATTTTTTTCGGAGGGGGGGGAAAGACCTGAAAGAAAGTTAAATGATATAAGATATTTTTACTCATTGGATGTACTGTATCTGGTGTACATCACGTTGTAGTCTATATTTTGAATGTCATTATTTTCTAATAACAAAATGGTGTTTATGATGTTGGGCTGCTTCATTCTCCTGATCCTAAGTCTTTTTCTTTTCTTTTTTTTTGCATCTTTTTTTTCGGTGACAGTAGTGTGTTGCTTTAAACTTCAGAGAGAGCGAGAGGGAGAGAGAGAGAGAACATACTACCTAGATATTATAACGATACAATGTT
>NW_028178170.1:0-2500 GCF_964030765.1 Micromesistius poutassou | reverse complement strand
TTCATGGTACGAGGGAATACTACTATCTATTATGTTTCTTATGTTAGGTTGGTTTGTACCGCCTTCTGGAGTGGTGATGAGGTGATGAGCTGGACGATGAATCATTGGCATATCTCATGTTGAGTGATATTGAACTTAGACCTTAAAATAGCATCAACTTTTGTTGTCTATAAAAGTTGATGCTATTTTAAGGTCTAATTTAATTTCAACCTTAAAATAGGTCAAACTTAAATGCAGAACCCAGAATTCTGCATTTTGCTAATCCCATAATTTAGTGGTCTAATGTAGGACTGTGTGCCCATTCGATTGATTGACCATGAAATGGATTATAATTATGCAGTCCCGACGTAGTTACAGCTCAAAACTGAAGCAAACGTGGTCATCAAACATGACCAGCCTCACTGGTGGGCTGAATACTTCCTTCATGAAAGCAGATGAATACCTCAGCAACAACATCAGGAAGAGTAGACAGGAGGTTCTGAGGAGGCGATGGCATCACAATGACAGTCATTACAAAAATAACATTCCTGTCTGCCAGCAGGCAGCTTCAACCAGGCAGTGATTCATAATACACTCACTTCCACTTCTATGCTAAACTGTTCGTCTCCTCCAGGAATGCTTCTGTTTTGACAGCATAAAAATGGAAAAATATACAACTCAGATTTGCGCTTACCGTCTCTCTAATTTGTGTTTTTTTTTGTTTTGTTTTTCTAAAGGAGAATGGCGCCTTCATCAGACACAGAGTTCACTGAAACTCAAGCAAGAGGCCAACAAGAGGTGCACAGATGGAGGAGGATGAACAGCCAATCAGACGCATGGATAAATCATCAAGGTATGCAAATTACCACTTCAGTTCCTTGTGTATACACTCACAACACCCAGTGCCTGGGGGAGTTGATGCTGACGGTCACCCTGCCTTCATACAGTTGGTGTTGTGTACGGGACCTTTGGGGACTGCACATTTTCCATATAGTGTTCAACTGCTTTTTCTAAGAAAGTCTAGTTCACGGTCGAACAGGGTCGACAGTGGGTCATGACTTGTTATTTTTACTTTAAATAAATAACACGGAAAGGTAATCCGTGTCAAGTATAACGTAAGTAAGCCAGAGCTCGTATATATCTCAATGAACGTCGGACATTTGGTGAAGTCGGGCAAAAAAGGGGAGAACGTCACGTCGGTTTCTGCCTTTCACCTTTAGCGAGCATTAGCATGTTTTACATTTGACACAGACACACCCCTCCCCTCGCTCCTTTCTCTGTTTCACTCCGGCTCTTTTATACATGCAGCGTTTTTATCCCCTAAATCCTATTTGTCAGGTAGAGTGCGTGATAGGTGCAGGGGAGGAGGCTGTGTAATCTCTGCAGCGGTGCCGTCCCCCTGGCTCGGCTGAAGGGGATAAAGCAGCCAGCAGCCAGGGTTACTGGTGTGGAAACACTGTTTGGGTGGCTCTGTCCTTTTTTGTTTCCAACTTCCTGACGTGCCAGCCTCTCCCTTAAGAGGCTGATACCCTCCTCCGTCTTCCCCGTGTCACAATGATGCAGTGGCTGTGGAGGAGGCAGTGGTGGTGGTTTAGGGTACATGCACCGTAAAGGAAAGCATGCGGTGTCACTGCATGTTCCTACTCAACTATACCGAACTCCGACTCCTACTCCTTCTGGGGGATCTTTATCAGACCAGACCAAGTACCAACCTGATTCCTTACGATCATTTTTACAACGCTGCCGTAGCTTGATTTGTGTGTGTGTGTGTGTGTGTGCTGCGTGTATATATTTTTTTAATTGTGGAGTTGTCTGATAATGGCACCATATTTTAAAATGGTGTGGGGAAAGAATCGAGCAAATCCTGTTAAAAACCGACACATTTCAAAGTAACAGTAACAGATTCAGATTCACACATTTGTGTTTTCTCCCTCCCTCCCCTAAACCCGCAATTTGCACCGAAATTTGGCATTTAAAAAGAACAGATTGTTGGCAAGGTCAGACCATGATAGTTGAGCAACCTTGAGGCACAGTAGGACGCTCATATGTTATTCACATGTGTCAAACGCTCTTTCAGTCCACCACACTTTCCCAAGCTTTATAATAGCACATGCAAGGACTGGTCTGGGTGCTGTTTTCTAAAGAGCATGTCAATTCTACAGCTTGATGGGTGATAAATCGTTGTAGTTATGCCTTACGATCAATGGAGTGTGTGTGTGTGTGTGTGTGTGTGTGTGTGTGTGTGTGTGTGTGTGTGTGTGTGTGTGTGTGTGTGTGTGTGTGTGTGTGCGTGTGTGTGTGTGTGTGTGTGTGCCTGCGTGTGCACGTGTGCGTGCATGTGTCTGTATGAAGTACTGTACCCCCATTGTCACAACAGATGGAACGCAGACTTGAAACGTGCTTCTTAATAAAGGCAATCAACTTTTACTCTAAGCCCATTTCATCCTGGGCAAATAATGGAAGCATTATTTAAAGGCAGATATTAAGGTGGGTTTGAGTTATGTCGAAAGGTTGCCCCTGT
>NW_028178171.1:7500-9638 GCF_964030765.1 Micromesistius poutassou | reverse complement strand
GCTCGGCTCTTAAGGGCTTCTGGGTAATTACCGCGTGTCAAACACCTGCTCCCCCGCCGGCGTCTCTCGCCCCTCTCCTCTCCGAGACCGAGAGGAGGAGAAGACCGAGCAGCTGGGGGGAGAAGCGGTACATCGTGGGGGACTCCTCATTCTCCCTGCGGAGAAGGTCTTGTTTGGAGCGCGGCTATTACGCTATTACGCGTCTTTGTGTTCGTATAGATACGTTTGTTTTTTTTTCCGCTTTCTCTTCTTCTCGAAGAAGAGAAAGAAAATCCATTTAGAGACTTGATGATCAGCGCAGCTGTGTATTGTGTAAAGTTTCCTTGGTAACCATGAGACATTCTTAGTAGTCTATCTGCCTATCTATCTGTCCGTCTGTCTCACACTTTATCTATACTCTCTCTCTCTCTCTCTCTCTCTCTCTCTCTCTCTCTCTCTCTCTCACTCTTTCACTCTCTGGCTTTGTCTCTCTCCTCTCACACTCTCTCTCTCTCTCTCCTCTCTCTCTCTCACTCTGTGGCTTGGTCTCCCTCCTCTCACACTCTCTCTCTCTCCCTCCTCCATCCCTCCTCTCTAGCTCCCTCATCTCTCTCTCTCTCTCTCTCTCTCTCTCTCTCTCTCCCTCTCCCTCCCTCCCTCCTCTCTCTCCCTCCCTCCCTCCCTCCCTCCCTCCCTCCTCTCTCTCTCTCTCTCTCTCTCTCTCTCTCTCTCTCTCCTCCTCTCTCTCTCTCTCTCGCTCTCTCTCTCTCTCTCTCTCTCTCTCACTCTGTGGCTTGGTCTCTCTCTCCCTCGTCACTCTTGTCTATTTGTGGTCTAACCATCGGTGGAAGGCTGTGGTCTTTGGCCTGGTGCTAAAATGGTTTGTTGTTGTGTCGCTCCGTACTTCTCTTTCCGAGAAACATCAGCAAGGAGCACCTATGAGAAGGAGAAAAAAACAACATGGTTCATAACAAGAAGCGGTAAACATGTCAGAGCCGTCCAGCTTGTACCAGCTTGTGTCTGACTCTCGGACTTACGGTACGCTTTCCATACAGCAAGTCAGTATCCTTTTCGATCAAACAAGTCCAACCCCAACATGGGATTACGGTGATTTTATCTCTATCGATGTACATATTTTCAATGCACAAGATGGCCCAAATATTATTAGTTATCTTTTACATCCACGTTTAAAGAGATTTGAACCGTGTTTCTGTGGCGATGCACATTCAACCCAGTCCTCCTGGTCTCCTCTGTTTGTTACGATCGTGATCTCTCCCTTTTATTCCTGTTTGCACTCTGATCTCGGTGGAGACAGTTCTCTGGCCCGCGTCCCAATCCTCTGTGTGTCTTGCACAGGCTCCGGCCAATAAAAATAACAAATGGCTTGGAGGAGGAGGAGGACGGAGGGGGGGGGCGGGAGCAGCAGGAGGGGAGAGGGGAGGGGGGGTGTGCAGTTCCTCCAGGCCGCCAGCTATGGGAGGGAAGCCCGGGCTATTTTACACCCTGCATCTGCAACAGGCACTTCCACCCCCTCTTCCTCACGTCCTCTCTCTGGCTCTTCCTCTTCCTCTTCCTCTCTGGGTCTGGCGGTCCCTGGCTCTGGTCCCAGTAGATCCCGACGGCCAATCGGCCCGCGGCTAAAGAGAACAATTAGACCGTGTCAGTGGTCTCTGGGAGCGCTGGCAGCCGCTCGGCACTTAGCTGTTAGCGATAGCGATAGCGGCGGTTGGCGGCGGCGGCGGCTAATCTCAGGCTTGTCTCTGGGCACCGCGGCCCGTCTCTCTCTCTCAGTGCTACCGCTACCGTGGTGTTAGCGTGCTCCTGGGGGGGGGGGGGGACAGAGGGACAGAAAGGGAGAGAGAACGAAAGAGGAGGAGGAGGAGGGAGAGCGAGCACGAGAGCAGCAGCAGTGGCGGCGGACGGCGGGGAGCGAGCAAGGGGGAATGCCGCGGGGGGGGGGGGGGGGGTCCGTAATGAAGGCAGTTGTTAGGGTGAGGACAGAGGAGCGGGGGCGCGGCTGGATCAGCTATCACCTTATTGTCATTAGGGGGGGTGGGGGGGGACCACCCACTGGGATCACAGCCTCCACTTATCCTCCGTTATTGAAGACATTTTTCTTTGCAAAAAGTTTTCTTTCTTTTTTTTTTTTCTTTTCTTCC
>NW_028178171.1:0-5000 GCF_964030765.1 Micromesistius poutassou | reverse complement strand
TTTCCACTGTTGAAATCTGAAAAATGCTAGACTAGATTTTAATGACACTATTTTACCTCCAGTACCTGTGTGCATTCATTCATTCATCGGCTTGAAGAACTGCTCGCCTGGCAGACCCTCACATGAAAACAAACCAAGTGAAATTAACGAGTTATTAATGTCATACCTAAATAGAACACCATTATTTCTTCTTCACAGTTTATTCAAGCCATCGCTGGGTCATTATTTTTACACCAAAGATAAATTACAAAGCAAATTCAAAACTGGCTACGCTTCACTTTCTTAATGTTCACAGGATAACAAAAATAAAAGGCCCGTACCACAAGGTACCACAAGAGTTTGGCCAATTTAAGCTTTACTTGAATGTTTACAATGTCTACAAAATACATTTATTTTTGAGAAACTAATATTATTAAGAGCTGTCCTACTCCACATTGTAGAGGAATGACGTTCAGTCCCGTGCGTCAACGTTCTCTCCATACATTTGGTGTTTCCACTTCATTGTGCAACAGATATAGTAAATATCCTACAATAAACATCCGTATGGATCGCTAAATACCATCTGGGATGTCTAGAATGAGCTGTTTTGAGAGACTTGACCTGAACAAGTATTTTTTTGTCTTATAAACATGATCACATGACACATGACCTCCACGTACACATGAGGGGTCGTAGCGTAGCTGCTAGATTCCCAGCAAAGTTTCCCGTGTGTTTCCCCCGTACACAAAAACCACACCAGACTCCGGAATAAGATGTCACTCTGTTGTAGCCATGGTGACGGCGCCGTAGACATCAGTGGCGGGAGACGGCTCCGGTGTTATTTTGGGATGCATGCTGGGGTTTTCGCGCTACTCTCCTGTGTCTCGGGAGGGGGGGGGGGGGGGGGGGGACCCGTTCTTTTTATCATCTCTCGATCTCCTTCTCTTTCCTCTCTCTCTCTCCGCTCTCCACTTCCTGCCAACGCTTCTGACTCTCCCGCATAAAATGCTAATTTAACGCTGGATGTTTCATGCTAACTACGCGGCGCTCCCGCTCGCGGGTAAAGATCCCGCCTGTGGGAGCGCAGGGACACTCCGCCTCACCCTTTAAACCAGCGAGGAAGCGAACAGGAAGAGACTTCTTTCTGTAGATAAAGCTCAGAGGCCCCGTGCGCTCGCCGTTTCCTGCGGACCCAGCCCCGGCCCCCTCGACGCGGGGGCGGCCGAGGCGACCGGGGTGTGTGTGCGTTCTCTCGTGGATTCTGGAGGAGCGGTGAAGGCCGCATCCCTCGTCTGACCTCCGTGTGCTGGGCGGGGGGGCTCGGACTCACTGCTGCGTCCATAAGGAGCTGCTGCTCCCGCTGCCGCTGCCAAGACAGAGCCGTGCGGCTCCCCACGTCCCCCGACGTAGCCTGGCACGCCGGCAGAGGCCGTGAAACGTGTGTGTGTGTGTGTGTGTGTGTGTGTGTGTGTGTGTGTGTGTGTGTGTGTGTGTGTGTGTGTGTGTGTGTGTGTGTGTGTGTGTGTGTGTGTGTGTGCATGGCAAAATATTAATAACTAACAAATACACCTGTGTGCATGTGTGTATAAATATATAAATGTATAGATATTGTATAAATATTGTTCTATGGAACAAATAAGCCATTTAAACAATGGCTGTCAAGGTAATGTCAGGATACAGCTTTGTGTTTCTAGCTCTATCTATCAAGTTCTGTGTGTGTGTGTGTGTGTGTGTGTGTGTGTGTGTGTGTGTGTGTGTGTGAGGTGTGTGTGTGTGTGTGTGTGTGTGTGTGTGTGTGTGAGTGTGTGTGTGTGTGTGTGTGTGTGTCGGACAAGATGTAGGGCACCCTGCGAAGGGTGGGGGGGTTGTGAATCCTTTTATGAGAGTGATTGTTTGAATGGATGCTTGTAGTGGTGTGTGTGTGTGTGTGGGGGGGGGAATTAAACATGTGTGATGTTGTTGCTTTTCCTGTGGTGCTGCATTACCGACCACAATGAGAGAACCGGTGCAATTTCTCTTTCTCTCTCTCTTGGTGTCTCTCTCCCTCTTCCTCTCCCTTTATCCTTCACCTTCTCTGTCGACGTGGTGTTCGCTGTGAGTCTGTGTGTGTGATAGCATGCATGAGTGTTGTTATATGTGTGTGTGTGTCTCTGTGTGTGTCCTATACGTGTGTGTGTCTCTGTGTGTGTGTCCTATATTCGTGTGTGCATCGCCATGTGCACCATCAGGACATCTGAAAGCAGCCGTTGCGTTGACGCGAGGTGAGGCTGACAGCAGGGAGGCCCGCCCCCCCCCCTCCCCCCACCCCCTCTCCGGCTCTCTGAGGTGAACACGAGTCTCCGAGCAGACATTAAGTAAAGACCGGCTGGTTCTCCTCCACCTCCATCCATAATGCATCTCCACCTGCTGGGTGTGGGTGCTCTGGAACCCAGGAGCCCCCCCCCCCACACACACACACACACACACACACACACACACACACACACACACACACTCCTCACTCCACACTTTGAGGTCTACTTTTAGCCTCGCTGCAAGTTGAGGTTTCTCTGTGGGAGAGCCTTTCAAAACTCGTACTCCACTCAAAGCGACCCTGACTGCGCTGTCTGGAGTGGAGACATAAGGGTCGGTGTGTGACTGTGAACGGCTGCTTCGCTGCGCTGATCGTGTCTTAGTGTGTGCTACGCGTGAACCTCCTAAGATGGCGCAATTTGATTTGGTTCGCTAACGCGGGATATTGCGCAATGTCCCGAGATTGAGATCTCAAACTCGGGATATTGTTTTCGTCGCGTTGTCGCGCTAATAAAAACGACCTCGGGCTCCGTGAATAGTGGTATAGTCAGTTAGTTAGTTAGAGAGTTGTATTACAGTTCCGAGTGCTCCAAATATTGACTCATTCTATGTGTTTTAAGTCTTTGACCTCTCCACCTCACAATGACCCCTCAGCCCTCCCTGGCGCCGCTATCTTCACCCGTTTCCTGTTTCCTGTTCGAGTGTGGCGCTGAAAGAATTAATAACACGTGAAAGATTCACGAGCGGGTCGGGAGTCCCTGTGCCGCTCAAGTTCATCGTGTCATCACATAACAAACGGCGAGCCCGCTACATAACGTCATCACAACCGGTGCGCGCCGCTGCGATGCTTGTTCGCCGTCCAACAGCCAGGCCAGACCAGGGGTTTCATAAGAGGAGCATTCATCGCAATGCGTAATCCTAGACCGCGTGCGTTGGCGTTGTGTGTGTGTTGCTACTCTGCCCCGTCCCACCAGAGCCAAGTGTCTGGGGTTTGGCAGCGATGGAGACGGTGATGTAACGGGTCGGTGGTGACGCGGACTCTGTTAGTGTGGGAGAGGGAGGGAGGGAGAGGGGGGGAACGAGGAAGAGAGGTGTGGACAAGAGGATTCCAGCCTAATAAATGAAGGGTGAGAGGAGTAGACATTAGTCATGTGTCATAGCAGGACTGTGTTGCTGTAACCGTTGGGCTGCCGCTGTACACGGCGTCCCAACGCACACGCCGCGCTCCCCTCCCACCTCGACCGTGCCGTTCGCGTTTCATCGTAACCTTGACCTTTCACCTCAACCTTGTACCTCGACGTCTGACCCTTCCTCTGAGCCGCAGCTTTCCTCAAAACGTCTAACCTTGACTTTTTAAGCTCAGCCTTAATCCTCTCTCTTAACCTTTGACCTCAACCTTAACCCCCTAACCCGACAACTTTGAGCGTACAGCCACACAGAGAAAAGCCCTCTCTGTGAGACGGCCCCTAAGTGCCTCATTTGTAGCTGTCGGTGATAGTTTATTGGGCCAATCAGCAGGCAGGGACGGCAGTATATCCAGGAACCAACCGAGCGTGCTCAGAAAGACATTCTTCCCTTCCTCTCAAAACAATCTGCACCTTGTATCCTGGCACGCAGGGAGCCCTGGACCGCCGCCACTAAGCCCTCTCCCTCCTCCCTCCCTCCCTTCCTCCCTCCCTCCTCCCCCCCTCCTCCCTTCCTCCTCCCTCCGTCCTCTCTCCACTTACTCACTCTTTCAGTTTTTACAGCCTTATCTAATCTCTCTAGTGTATTTATTAAATGTCCTTCTCAGGCAGCTTAAGTAGCGGCCGGCCGGACGGCAGTATCGTTTTTACGGGGGCCCTGCCTGTAGAACACGTTCCCGTCGACTCCTCAACACATTCCCGTCGACTCCTCAACACGTTCCCGGGAGCGGAACGGTTTCTGGAAAGATCCCGTCTTTGCGTTCCTTTCTCTATTTTGACTGAAGCGTTTCTCTCTCTCGCTCTCTCTCTCTCTCCACGATTGACTGGCTTCTCCCAGTGCGTGGTCCCGGGCGGGGGATTAGCAGGGAGTCTGTCTCATCCTGCTGTAATCCCCCTCTGGTATTCACACTCCAGCCCTGGGAGGGGTCGCTCACACACACACCCGCCGGCGCAGGCAGTCGCTCAGGGGACGTTCACGCGCTCACACGCTCGCCGAGTCACTCGATCCACGCGTTCCGCATCGCTCGCTCCCCTCGTTCACTCGCTTAAGCACTCGCTCACCAACTGAGGTGAGGCGGTCGCTCATGTGTTCACACACTCCCCCCCCCACCCCCCCCCCCTCCTCATTTGACCGCTGAGTCACCCGTTCACACACACTCGCACCCTCCCTCCCTCGCTCCCTCCCTCGCTCGCCTCACGTCTCAAATTTGTACTGGTTGGTTTCGCTTTCACCCGTTCATGCTCACTCTCACACACGTACACGCGCGTCAGACAGATTGGTAACCCTCATACGAGGTTGCGTGGAGAGTGACTGATGGATTCATTGTGCTGTGTTTGTTTTGGCTCCTTGTTGATGTGCGGTTGTGGTTGTTGGTGTGTTACCCAGAGAGCTAAGGGCGGGGCTCTGCCCCTGGAGCATTATTAAGAAGGATGGCTGTGCTCTACAGGATGAGATGTTGTGTGTGTGTTTCTGTGTGTGTGTGTGTGTGTGTGTGTGTGTGTGTGTGTGTGTGTTGGTGTGAGTGCGCGGGCACGTTGTGGCTG
>NW_028178172.1:0-15000 GCF_964030765.1 Micromesistius poutassou | reverse complement strand
CTCCAGCAGACCCCCCAGCAACACCCCCACATGAGGGCCCCCAGGTCCAGGCCCCAGGGGACCAGGACCGGGACCCGTACTGGGCCAGCCCCCAGACCCAGACACACACGGACCAGGCCTCCCCCTACAACGTTCCACACCCCCAGTCCCGACCTCCATGCCTCCAGCAGACCCCCCAGCACCACCTCCAAACAGGGCCCCCAGGTCCAGGCCCCAGGAGACCAGGACCGTGACCCGTACTTGGCCAGCCCCCAGACCCAGACACACACGGACCAGGCCTCCCCCTACAACGTTCCACACCCCCAGTCCCGGCCTCCATGCCTCCAGCAGACTCCACAGCACCACCTCCACAGAGGGCCCCCAGGTCCAGGCCCCAGGAGACCAGGACCGTGACCCGTACTTGGCCAGCCCCCAGTCCCGGCCTCCATGCCTCCAGGAGACTCCTCAGCACCACCTCCACACAGGGCCCCCAGGTCCAGGCCCCAGGAGACCAGGACCGTGACCCGTACTTGGCCAGCCCCCAGACCCAGACACACACGTTCCAGGTCTTCCCCTACAACGTTCCACACCCCCAGTCCCGACCTCCATGCCTCCAGCACACCCCCCAGCACCACCTCCTGACATGGCCCCAAGGTCCAGGCCCCAGGAGACCAGGACCGTGACCCGTACTTGGCCAGCCCCCAGACCCAGACACACATGGACCAGGCCTCCCCCAAAACGTTCCACACCCCCAGTCCTGGCCTCCATGCCTCCAGCAGACGTTCCACACCCCCAGTCCCGACCTCCATGCCTCCAGCAGACCCCCCAGCACCACCTCCTCACAGGGCGCCCAGGTCCAGGCCCCAGGGGACCAGGACCGGGACTTGTACTGGGCCAGGTTAGGGTTAGGCAGGCACGGACCAGGCCTCCCCCTACAACGTTCCACACCCCCAGTTCCTGCCTCCATGCCTCCAGCAGACCCCCCAGCAACACCCCCAGATGAGGGCCCCCAGGTCCAGGCCCCAGGGGACCAGGACCGGGACCCGTACTGGGCCAGGTTTAGGGTTAGGCAGGCACAGACCAGGCCTCCCCCTACAACGTTCCACACCCCCAGTCCCGGCCTCCATGCCTCCAGCAGACCCCCCAGCAACACCCCCACATGAGGGCAACCAGGTCCAGGCCCCAGGGGACCAGGACCGGGACCCGTACTGGGCCAGGGTTAGGGTTAGGCAGGCACGGACCAGCAGACCCAGACCCAGACACACACGGACCAGGCCTCCCCCTACAACGCTCCACACCCCCAGTCCCGACCTCCATGCCTCCAGCAGACCCCCCAGCAACACCCCCACATGAGGGCCCAGCAACACCCCCACATGAGGGCCCCCAGGTCCAGGCCCCAGGGGACCAGGACCGGGACCCATACTGGGCCAGGGTTAGGGTTAGGCAGGCACGGACCAGCAGACCCCCCACAAACACCCCCACATGAGGGCCCCCAGGTCCAGGCCCCAGGGGACCAGGACCGGGACCCGTACTGGGCCAGACCCCAGACCCACACGGACCAGGCCTCCCCCTACAACGTTCCACACCCCCAGTCCCGACCTCCATGCCTCCATCAGACTCCACAGCACCACCTCCACACAGGGCCCCCAGGTCCAGGCCCCAGGAGACAAGGACCGTGACCGGTACTTGGCCAGCCCCCAGACCCAGACACACACGGACCAGGCCTCCCCCTACAACGTTCCACACCCCCAGTCCCGGCCTCCATGCCTCCAGCAGACCCCCCAGCAACACCCCCACATGAGGGCCCCCAGGTCCAGGCCCCAGTGAACCAGGACCGGGACCCGTACTGGGCCAGGGTTAGGGTTAGGCAGGCACGGACCAGGCCTCCCCTTACAACGTTCCACACCCCCAGTCCCGGCCTCCATGCCTCCAGGAGACTCCTCAGCACCACCTCCACACAGGGCCCCCAGGTCCAGGCCCCAGGAGACCAGGACCGTGACCCGTACTTGGCCAGCCCCCAGACCCAGACACACACGGTCCAGGCCTTCCCCTACAACGTTCCACACCCCCAGTCCCGACCTCCATGCCTCCAGCACACCCCCCAGCACCACCTCCTGACATGGCCCCAAGGTCCAGGCCCCAGGAGACCAGGATCGTGACCCGTACTTGGCCAGCCCCCAGACCCAGACACACATGGACCAGGCCTCCCCCAAAACGTTCCACACCCCCAGTCCTGGCCTCCATGCCTCCAGCAGACGTTCCACACCCCCAGTCCCGACCTCCATGCCTCCAGCAGACCCCCCAGCACCACCTCCTCACAGGGCCCCGGACCGGGACTTGTACTGGGCCAGGTTAGGGTTAGGCAGGCACGGACCAGGCCTCCCCCTACAACGTTCCACACCCCCAGTTCCGGCCTCCATGCCTCCAGCAGACCCCCCAGCAACACCCCCAGATGAGGGCCCCCAGGTCCAGGCCCCAGGGGACCAGGACCGGGACCCGTACTGGGCCAGCCCTCAGACCCAGACACACACGGTCCAGGCCTCCCCCTACAACGTTCCACACCCCCAGTCCCGACTTCCATGCCTCCAGCAGACTCCACAGCCCCCCAGGTCCAGGCGCCAGGAGACCAGGACCGTGACCCGTACTTGGCCAGCCCCCAGACCCAGACACACACGGACCAGGCCTCCCCCTACAACGTTCCACACCCCCAGTCCCGGCCTCCATGCCTCCAGCAGACTCCACAGCACCACCTCCACAGAGGGCCCCCAGGTCCAGGCCCCAGGAGACCAGGACCGTGACCCGTACTTGGCCAGCCCCCAGACCCAGACACACACGGTCCAGGCCTCCCCCTGCAACGTTCCACACCCCCAGTCCCGGCCTCCATGCCTCCAGGAGACTCCTCAGCACCACCTCCACACAGGGCCCCCAGGTCCAGGCCCCAGGAGACCAGGACCGTGACCCGTACTTGGCCAGCCCCCAGACCCAGACACACACGGTCCAGGCCTTCCCCTACAACGTTCCACACCCCCAGTCCCGACCTCCATGCCTCCAGCACACCCCCCAGCACCACCTCCTGACATGGCCCCAAGGTCCAGGCCCCAGGAGACCAGGACCGTGACCCGTACTTGGCCAGCCCCCTGACCCAGACACACACGTACCAGGCCTCCCCCAAAACGTTCCACACCCCCAGTCCTGGCCTCCATGCCTCCAGCAGACGTTCCAGACCCCCAGTCCCGACCTCCATGCCTCCAGCAGACCCCCCAGCACCACCTCCTCACAGGGCCCCCAGGTCCAGGCCCCAGGGGACCAGGACCGGGACTTGTACTGGGCCAGGGTTAGGGTTAGGCAGGCACGGACCAGGCCTCCCCCTACAACGTTCCACACCCCCAGTTCCGGCCTCCATGCCTCCAGCAGACCCCCCAGCAACACCCCCAGATGAGGGCCCCCAGGTCCAGGCCCCAGGGGACCAGGACCGGTACCCGTACTGGGCCAGCCCTCAGACCCAGACACACACGGTCCAGGCCTCCCCGTAAAACGTTCCACACCCCCAGTCCCGACTTCCATGCCTCCAGCAGACTCCACAGCCCCCCAGGTCCAGGCGCCAGGAGACCAGGACCGTGACCCGTACTTGGCCAGCCCCCAGACCCAGACACACACGGTCCAGGCTTCCCCCTACAACGTTCCACACCCCCAGTCCCGACCTCCATGCCTCCAGCAGACCCCCCAGCACCACCTCCACACAGGGCCCTCAGGTCCAGGCCCCAGGGGACCAGGACCGGGATTTGTACTGGGCCAGGGTTAGGGTTAGGCAGGCACGGACCAGGCCTCCCCCTACAACGTTCCACACCCTCAGTCCCGACCTCCATGCCTCCAGCAGACCCCCCATCAACACCCCCCACATGAGGGCCCCCAGGTCCAGGCCCCAGGGGACCAGGACCGGGACCCGTACTGGGCCAGCCCTCAGACCCAGACACACACGGTCCAGGCCTCCCCCTACAACGTTCCACACCCCCAGTCCCGACTTCCATGCCTCCAGCAGACTCCACAGCCCCCCAGGTCCAGGCGCCAGGAGACCAGGACCGTGACCCGTACTTGGCCAGCCCCCAGACCCAGACACACACGGTCCAGGCTTCCCCCTACAACGTTCCACACCCCCAGTCCCGACCTCCATGCCTCCAGCAGACCCCCCAGCACCACCTCCACACAGGGCCCTCAGGTCCAGGCCCCAGGGGACCAGGACCGGGATTTGTACTGGGCCAGGGTTAGGGTTAGGCAGGCACGGACCAGGCCTCCCCCTACAACGTTCCACACCCTCAGTCCCGACCTCCATGCCTCCAGCAGACCCCCCAGCAACACCCCCACATGAGGGCCCCCAGGTCCAGGCCCCAGGGGACCAGGACCGGGACCCGTACTTGGCCATCCCCCAGACCCAGACACACACGGACCAGGCCTCCCCCAAAACGTTCCACACCCCCAGTCCTGGCCTCCATGCCTCCAGCAGACGTTCCACACCCCCAGTCCCGACCTCCATGCCTCCAGCAGACCCCCCAGCACCAACTCCACACAGGGCCCCCAGGTCCAGGCCCCAGGAGACCAGGACCGTAACCCGTACTTGGCCAGCCCCCAGACCCAGACACACATGGACCAGGCCTCCCCCTACAACGTTCCACACCCCCAGTCCCGGCCTCCATGCCTCCAGGAGACTCCTCAGCACCACCTCCACACAGGGCCCCCAGGTCCAGGCCCCAGGAGACCAGGACCGTGACCCGTACTTGGCCAGCCCCCAGACCCAGACACACACGGTCCAGGCCTTCCCCTACAACGTTCCACACCCCCAGTCCTGACCTCCATGCCTCCAGCACACCCCCCAGCACCACCTCCTGACATGGCCCCAAGGTCCAGGCCCCAGGAGACCAGGACCGTGACCCGTACTTGGCCAGCCCCCTGACCCAGACACACACGGACCAGGCCTCCCCCAAAACGTTCCACACCCCCAGTCCTGGCCTCCATGCCTCCAGCAGACGTTCCAGACCCCCAGTCCCGACCTCCATGCCTCCAGCAGACCCCCCAGCACCACCTCCTCACAGGGCCCCCAGGTCCAGGCCCCAGGGGACCAGGACCGGGACTTGTACTGGGCCAGGGTTAGGGTTAGGCAGGCACGGACCAGGCCTCCCCCTACAACGTTCCACACCCCCAGTTCCGGCCTCCATGCCTCCAGCAGACCCCCCAGCAACACCCCCAGATGAGGGCCCCCAGGTCCAGGCCCCATGGGACCAGGACCGGGACCCGTACTGGGCCAGCCCTCAGACCCAGACACACACGGTCCAGGCCTCCCCCTACAACGTTCCACACCCCCAGTCCCGACTTCCATGCCTCCAGCAGACTCCACAGCCCCCCAGGTCCAGGCGCCAGGAGACCAGGACCGTGACCCGTACTTGGCCAGCCCCCAGACCCAGACACACACGGTCCAGGCTTCCCCCTACAACGTTCCACACCCCCAGTCCCGACCTCCATGCCTCCAGCAGACCCCCCAGCACCACCTCCACACAGGGCCCTCAGGTCCAGGCCCCAGGGGACCAGGACCGGGATTTGTACTGGGCCAGGGTTAGGGTTAGGCAGGCACGGACCAGGCCTCCCCCTACAACGTTCCACACCCTCAGTCCCGACCTCCATGCCTCCAGCAGACCCCCCATCAACACCCCCACATGAGGGCCCCCAGGTCCAGGCCCCAGGGGACCAGGACCGGGACCCGTACTGGGCCAGCCCTCAGACCCAGACACACACGGTCCAGGCCTCCCCCTAAAACGTTCCACACCCCCAGTCCCGACTTCCATGCCTCCAGCAGACTCCACAGCCCCCCAGGTCCAGGCGCCAGGAGACCAGGACCGTGACCCGTACTTGGCCAGCCCCCAGACCCAGACACACACGGTCCAGGCTTCCCCCTACAACGTTCCACACCCCCAGTCCCGACCTCCATGCCTCCAGCAGAGTCCAGGCCCCAGGGGACCAGGACCGGGATTTGTACTGGGCCAGGGTTAGGGTTAGGCAGGCACGGACCAGGCCTCCCCCTACAACGTTCCACACCCTCAGTCCCGACCTCCATGCCTCCAGCAGACCCCCCAGCAACACCCCCACATGAGGGCCCCCAGGTCCAGGCCCCAGGGGACCAGGACCGGGACCCGTACTGGGCCAGCCCCCAGACCCAGACACACACGGACCAGGCCTCCCCCTACAACGTTCCACACCCCCAGTCCCGACCTCCATGCCTCCAGCAGACCCCCCAGCACCACCTCCAAACAGGGCCCCCAGGTCCAGGCCCCAGGAGACCAGGACCGTGACCCGTACTTGGCCATCCCCCAGACCCAGACACACACGGACCAGGCCTCCCCCAAAACGTTCCACACCCCCAGTCCTGGCCTCCATGCCTCCAGCAGACGTTCCACACCCCCAGTCCCGACCTCCATGCCTCCAGCAGACCCCCCAGCACCACCTCCTGCCATGGCCCCAAGGTCCAGGCCCCAGGAGACCAGGACCGTGACCCGTACTTGGCCAGCCCCCAGACCCAGACACACACGGACCAGGCCTCCCCCAAAACGTTCCACACCCCCAGTCCTGGCCTCCATGCCTCCAGCAGACGTTCCACACCCCCAGTCCCGACCTCCATGCCTCCAGCAGACCCCCCAGCACCACCTCCTCACAGGGCGCCCAGGTCCAGGCCCCAGGGGACCAGGACCGGGACTTGTACTGGGCCAGGTTAGGGTTAGGCAGGCACGGACCAGGCCTCCCCCTACAACGTTCCACACCCCCAGTCCCGGCCTCCATGCCTCCAGCAGACCCCCCAGCAACACCCCCAGATGAGGGTCCCCAGGTCCAGGCCCCAGGGGACCAGGACCGGGACCCGTACTGGGCCAGGTTTAGGGTTAGGCAGGCACAGACCAGGCCTCCCCCTACAACGTTCCACACCCCCAGTCCCGGCCTCCATGCCTCCAGCAGACCCCCCAGCAACACCCCCACATGAGGGCAACCAGGTCCAGGCCCCAGGGGACCAGGACCGGGACCTGTACTGGGCCAGGGTTAGGGTTAGGCAGGCACGGACCAGCAGACCCCCCACAAACACCCCCACATGAGGGCCCCCTGGTCCAGGCCACAGGGGACCAGGACCGGGACCCGTACTGGGCCAGCCCCCAGACCCAGACACACACGGACCAGGCCTCCCCCTACAACGCTCCACACCCCCAGTCCCGACCTCCATGCCTCCAGCAGACCCCCCAGCACCACCTCCTCACAGGGCCCCAAGGTCCAGGCCCCAGGAGACCAGGACCGTGACCCGTACTTGGCCAGCCCCCAGACCCAGACACACACGGTCCAGGCCTCCCCCTACAACGTTCCACACCCCCAGTCCCGACCTCCATGCCTCAAGAAGACCCCCCAGCACCACGTCCATGCAGGGCCCCCAGGTCCAGGCCCCAGTAGACCCGGACCGTGACCCGTACTGGGCCAGCCCCCAGACCCAGTGACACACGGACCAGGCCTCCCCCTACAACGTTCCACACCCCCAGTCCCGGCCTACATGCCTCCAGCAGACCCCCCAGCAACACCCCCACATGAGGGCCCGCAGGTCCAGGCCCCAGGGGACCAGGACCGGGACCCGTACTGGGCCAGGGTTAGGGTTAGGCTGGCACGGACCAGGCCTCCCCCTACAACGTTCCACACCCCCAGACCCGGCCTCCATGCCTCCAGCAGACCCCCAGCAACACCCCCACATGAGGGCCCCCAGGTCCAAGCCCCAGAGGACCAGGACCGGGACCCGTTCTGGGCCAGCCCCCAGACCCAGACACACACCCCCAGTCCCGGCCTCCATGCCTCCAGCAGACTCCACAGCCCCCCAGGTCCAGGCCCCAGGAGACCAGGACCGTGACCCGTACTTGGCCAGCCCCCAGACCCAGACACACACGGTCCAGGCCTTCCCCTACAACGTTCCACACCCCCAGTCCCGACCTCCATGCCTCCAGCACACCCCCCAGCACCACCTCCTGACATGGCCCCAAGGTCCAGGCCCCAGGAGACCAGGACCGTGACCCGTACTTGGCCAGCCCCCTGACCCAGACACACACGGACCAGGCCTCCCCCAAAACGTTCCACACCCCCAGTCCTGGCCTCCATGCCTCCAGCAGACGTTCCACACCCCCAGTCCCGACCTCCATGCCTCCAGCAGACCCCCCAGCACCACCTCCTCACAGGGCCCCCAGGTCCAGGCCCCAGGGGACCAGGACCGGGACTTGTACTGGGCCAGGGTTAGGGTTAGGCAGGCACCGACCAGGCCTCCCCCTACAACGCTCCACACCCCCAGTTCCGGCCTCCATGCCTCCAGCAGACCCCCCAGCAACACCCCCAGATGAGGGGCCCCAGGTCCAGGCCCCAGGGGACCAGGACCGGGACCCGTACTGGGCCAGCCCTCAGACCCAGACACACACGGTCCAGGCCTCCCCCTACAACGTTCCACACCCCCAGTCCCGACTTCCATGCCTCCAGCAGACTCCACAGTCCCCCAGGTCCAGGCCCCAGGAGACCAGGACCGTGACTCGTACTTGGCCAGCCCCCAGACCCAGACAAACACGGACCAGGCCTCCCCCTACAACGTTCCACACCCCCAGTCCCGGCCTCCATGCCTCCAGCAGACTCCATAGCACCACCTCCAAAGAGGGCCCCCAGGTCCAGGACCCAGGAAACCAGGACCATGACCCGTACTTGGCCAGCCCCCAGACACACACGGACCAGGCCTCCCCCAAAACGTTCCACACCCCCAGTCCCGGCCTCCATGCCTCCAGCAGACGTTCCACACCCCCAGTCCCGAACTCAATGCCTCCAGCAGACCCCCCAGCACCACCTCCTCACAGGGCCCCCAGGTCCAGGTCCCAGGGGACCAAGACCGGGACTTGTACTGGGCCAGGGTTAGGGTTAGGCAGGCAGGGACCAGGCCTCCCCCTACAACGTTCCAGTCCCGGCCTCCATGCCTCCAGCAGACCCCCCAGCAACACACCCACATGAGGGCCCCCAGGTCCAGGCCCCAGGGGACCAGGACCGGTACCCGTACTGGGCCAGCCCCCAGACCCAGACACACACGGACCAGGCCTCCCCCTACAACGTTCCACACCCCCAGTCCCGGCCTCCATGCCTCTAGCAGACCCCCCAGCAACACCCCCAGATGAGGGCCCCCAGGTCCAGGCCCCAGGGGACCAGGACCGGGACCCGTACTGGGCCAGGGTTAGGGTTAGGCAGGCACGGACCAGCAGACCCCCCACAAACACCCCCACATGAGGGCCCCCAGGTCCAGGCCCCAGGGGACCAGGACCGGGACCCGTACTGGGCCAGCCCCCAGACACGGACAAACACGGACCAGGCCTCCCCATACAACGTTCCACACCCCCAGTCCCGGCCTCCATGCCTCCAGCAGACTCCACAGCACCACCTCCAAAGAGGGCCCCCAGGTCCAGGACCCAGGAAACCAGGACCATGACCCGTACTTGGCCAGCCCCCAGACACACACGGACCAGGCCTCCCCCAAAACGTTCCACACCCCCAGTCCCGGCCTCCATGCCTCCAGCAGACGTTCCACACCCCCAGTCCCGACCTCAATGCCTCCAGCAGACCCCCCAGCACCACCTCCTCACAGGGCCCCCAGGTCCAGGCCCCAGGGGACCAAGACCGGGACTTGTACTGGGCCAGGGTTAGGGTTAGGCAGGCACGAACCAGGCCTCCCCCTACAACGTTCCACACCCCCAGTCCCGGCCTCCATGCCTCCAGCAGACCCCCCAGCAACACCCCCACATGAGGGCCCCCAGGTCCAGGCCCCAGGGGACCAGGACCGGGACCCGTACTGGGCCAGCCCCCAGACCCAGACACACACGGACCAGGCCTCCCCCTACAACGTTCCACACCCCCAGTCCCGGCCTCCATGCCTCCAGCAGACCCCCCATCAACACCCCCAGATGAGGGCCCCCAGGTCCAGGCCCCAGGGGACCAGGACCGGGACCCGTACTGGGCCAGGGTTAGGGTTAGGCAGGCACGGACCAGCAGACCCCCCACAAACACCCCCACATGAGGGCCCCCAGGTCCAGGCCCCAGGGGACCAGGACCGGGACCCGTACTGGGCCAGCCCCCAGACCCAGACACACACGGACCAGGCCCCCCCCTACAACGTTCCACACCCCCAGTCCCGACCTCCATGCCTCCAGCAGACCCCCCAGCACCACCTCCTCACAGGGCCCCAAGGTCCAGGCCCCAGGAGACCAGGACCATGACCCGTACTTGGCCAGCCCCCAGACCCAGACACACACGGTCCAGGCCTCCCCCTACAACGTTCCACACCCCCAGTCCCGACCTCCATGCCTCCAGCAGACCCCCCAGCAACACCCCCACATGAGGGCCCCCAGGTCCAGGCCCCAGGGGACCAGGTCCGGGACCCGTACTGGGCCAGCCCCCAGACCCAGACACACACGGACCAGGCCTCCCCCTACAACGTTCCACACCCCCAGTCCCGGCCTCCATGCCTCCAGCAGACCCCCCAGCAACACCCCCAGATGAGGGCCCCCAGGTCCAGGCCCCAGGGGACCAGGACCGGGACCCGTACTGGGCCAGGGTTAGGGTTAGGCAGGCACGGACCAGGCCTCCCCCTACAACGTTCCACACCCCCAGACCCGGCCTCCATGCCTCCAGCAGACCCCCAGCAACACCCCCACATGAGGGCCCCCAGGTCCAAGCCCCAGAGGACCAGGACCGGGACCCGTTCTGGGCCAGCCCCCAGACCCAGACACACACCCCCAGTCGCGGCCTCCATGCCTCCAGCAGACCCCCCATCAACACCCCCATATGAGGGCCCAGCAACACCCCCACATGAGGGCAACCAGGTCCAGGCCCCAGGGGACCAGGACCCGTACTGGGCCAGGGTTAGGGTTAGGCAGGCACGGACCAGGCCTCCCCCTACAACGTTCCACACCCCCAGTCCCGGCCTCCATGGCTCCAGCAGACCCCCCAGCAACACCCCCAGATGAGGGCCCCCAGGTCCAGGCCCCAGGGGACCAGGACCGGGACCCGTACTGGGCCAGCCCCCAGACCCAGACACACACGTTCCAGGCCTCCTCCTACAACGTTCCACACCCCCAGTCCCGAACTCCATGCCTCCAGCAGACCCCCCAGCACCACCTTCACACAGGGCCCCCAGGTCCAGGCCGCAGGAGACCAGGACCGTGACCCGTACTTGGCCAGCCAACAGACCCAGACAAACACGGACCAGGCCTCCCCCTACAACGTTCCACACCCCCAGTCCCGACCTCCATGCCTCCAGCAGACCCCCCAGCAACACCCCCACATGAGGGCCCCCAGGTGCAGGCCCCAGGGGACCAGGTCCGGGACCCGTACTGGGCCAGCCCCCAGACCCAGACACACACGGACCAGGCCTCCCCCTACAACGTTCCACACCCCCAGTCCCGGCCTCCATGCCTCCAGCAGACCCCCCAGCAACACCCCCAGATGAGGGCCCCCAGGTCCAGGCCCCAGGGGACCAGGACCGGGACCCGTACTGGGCCAGGGTTAGGGTTAGGCAGGCACGGACCAGGCCTCCCCCTACAACGTTCCACACCCCCAGACCCGGCCTCCATGCCTCCAGCAGACCCCCAGCAACACCCCCACATGAGGGCCCCCAGGTCCAAGCCCCAGAGGACCAGGACCGGGACCCGTTCTGGGCCAGCCCCCAGACCCAGACACACACCCCCAGTCGCGGCCTCCATGCCTCCAGCAGACCCCCCATCAACACCCCCACATGAGGGCAACCAGGTCCAGGCCCCAGGGGACCAGGACCCGTACTGGGCCAGGGTTAGGGTTAGGCAGGCACGGACCAGGCCTCCCCTTACAACGTTCCACACCCCCAGTCCCGGCCTCCATGCCTCCAGCAGACCCCCCAGCAACACCCCCACATGAGGGCCCCCAGGTCCAGGCCCCAGGGGACCAGGACCGGACCCGTACTGGGCCAGCCCTCAGACCCAGACACACAAGGTCCAGGCCTCCCCCTACAACGTTCCACACCCCCAGTCCCGGCCTCCATGCCTCCAGCAGACTCCACAGCACCACCTCCACACAGGGCCCCCAGGTCCAGGCCCCAGGAGACCAGGACCGTGACCCGTACTTGGCCAGCCCCCAGACCCAGACACACACGGACCAGGCCTCCCCCAAAACGTTCCACACCCCCAGTCCTGGCCTCCATGCCTCCAGCAGACGTTCCACACCCCCAGTCCCGACATACATGCCTCCAGCAGACCCCCCAGCACCAACTCCACACAGGGCCCCCAGGTCCAGGCCCCAGGAGACCAGGACCGTAACCCGTACTTGGCCAGCCCCCAGACCCAGACACACATGGACCAGGCCTCCCCCTACAACGTTCCACACCCCCAGTCCCGGCCTCCATGCCTCCAGCAGACTCCTCAGCACCACCTCCACACAGGGCCCCCAGGTCCAGGCCCCAGGAGACCAGGACCGTGACCCGTACTTGGCCAGCCCCCAGACCCAGACACACACGGTCCAGGCCTTCCCCTACAACGTTCCACACCCCCAGTCCCGACCTCCATGCCTCCAGCACACCCCCCAGCACCACCTCCTGACATGGCCCCAAGGTCCAGGCCCCAGGAGACCAGGACCGTGACCCGTACTTGGCCAGCCCCCTGACCCAGACACACACAGACCAGGCCTCCCCCAAAACGTTCCACACCCCCAGTCCTGGCCTCCATGCCTCCAGCAGACGTTCCACACCCCCAGTCCCGACCTCCATGCCTCCAGCAGACCCCCCAGCAACACCCCCACATGAGGGCCCCCAGGTCCAGGCCCCAGTGAACCAGGACCGGGACCCGTACTGGGTCAGGTTTAGGGTTAGGCAGGCACGGACCAGGCCTCCCCTTACAACGTTCCACACCCCCAGTCCCGGCCTCCATGCCTCCAGCACACCCCCCAGCACCACCTCCTGACATGGCCCCAAGGTCCAGACCCCAGGAGACCAGGACCGTGACCCGTACTTGGCCAGCCCCCAGACCCAGACACACACGGACCAGGCCTCCCCCAAAACGTTCCACACCCCCAGTCCTGGCCTCCATGCCTCCAGCAGACGTTCCACACCCCCAGTCCCGACATACATGCCTCCAGCAGACCCCCCAGCACCAACTCAACACAGGGCCCCCAGGTCCAGGCCCCAGGAGACCAGGACCGTAACCCGTACTTGGCCAGCCCCCAGACCCAGACACACATGGACCAGGCCTCCCCCTACAACGTTCCACACCCCCAGTCCCGGCCTCCATGCCTCCAGCAGACTCCTCAGCACCACCTCCACACAGGGCCCCCAGGTCCAGGCCCCAGGAGACCAGGACCGTGACCCGTACTTGGCCAGCCCCCAGACCCAGACACACACGGTCCAGGCCTTCCCCTAAAACGTTCCACACCCCCAGTCCCGACCTCCATGCCTCCAGCACACCCCCCAGCACCACCTCCTGACATGGCCCCAAGGTCCAGGCCCCAGGAGACCAGGACCGTGACCCGTACTTGGCCAGCCCCCTGACCCAGACACACACGGACCAGGCCTCCCCCAAAACGTTCCACACCCCCAGTCCTGGCCTCCATGCCTCCAGCAGACGTTCCACACCCCCAGTCCCGACCTCCATGCCTCCAGCAGACCCCCCAGCAACACCCCCACATGAGGGCCCCCAGGTCCAGGCCCCAGTGAACCAGGACCGGGACCCGTACTGGGCCAGGGTTAGGGTTAGGCAGGCACGGACCAGGCCTCCCCTTACAACGTTCCACACCCCCAGTCCTGGCCTCCATGCCTCCAGCAGACCCCCCAGCAACACCCCCACATGAGGGCCCCCAGGTCCAGGCCCCAGGGGACCAGGACCGGACCCGTACTGGGCCAGCCCCCTGACCCAGACACACACGGACCAGGCCTCCCCCAAAACGTTCCACACCCCCAGTCCTGGCCTCCATGCCTCCAGCAGACGTTCCACACCCCCAGTCCCGACCTCCATGCCTCCAGCAGACCCCCCAGCAACACCCCCACATGAGGGCCCCCAGGTCCAGGCCCCAGTGAACCAGGACCGGGACCCGTACTGGGCCAGGGTTAGGGTTAGGCAGGCACGGACCAGGCCTCCCCTTACAACGTTCCACACCCCCAGTCCCGGCCTCCATGCCTCCAGCAGACCCCCCAGCAACACCCCCACATGAGGGCCCCCAGGTCCAGGCCCCAGGGGACCAGGACCGGACCCGTACTGGGCCAGCCCTCAGACCCAGACACACAAGGTCCAGGCCTCCCCCTACAACGTTCCACACCCCCAGTCCCAGCCTCCATGCCTCCAGCAGACTCCACAGCACCACCTCCACACAGGGCCCCCAGGTCCAGGCCCCAGGAGACCAGGACCGTGACCCGTACTTGGCCAGCCCCCAGACCCAGACACACACGGTCCAGGCCTCCCCCTGCAACGTTCCACACCCCCAGTCCCGACCTCCATGCCTCCAGCACACCCCCCAGCACCACCTCCTGACATGGCCCCAAGGTCCAGACCCCAGGAGACCAGGACCGTGACCCGTACTTGGCCAGCCCCCAGACCCAGACACACACGGACCAGGCCTCCCCCAAAACGTTCCACACCCCCAGTCCTGGCCTCCATGCCTCCAGCAGACGTTCCACACCCCCAGTCCCGACCTCCATGCCTCCAGCAGACCCCCCAGCACCAACTCCACACAGGGCCCCCAGGTCCAGGCCCCAGGAGACCAGGACCGTAACCCGTACTTGGCCAGCCCCCAGACCCAGACACACATGGACCAGGCCTCCCCCTACAACGTTCCACACCCCCAGTCCCGGCCTCCATGCCTCCAGCAGACTCCTCAGCACCACCTCCACACAGGGCCCCCAGGTCCAGGCCCCAGGAGACCAGGACCGTGACCCGTACTTGGCCAGCCCCCAGACCCAGACACACACGGTCCAGGCCT
>NW_028178173.1:0-10541 GCF_964030765.1 Micromesistius poutassou | reverse complement strand
AGAGAGAGAGAGAGAGAGAGAGAGAGAGAGAGAGAACAAGGCAGGACACTAAGCAGCACCGGATCGTTTTTCAAAACAAAACAAAAAAAATGCGTTTGGTGTATTTATTTCTTTATTTCTTTATTTATTTTATATTTTGTCTCCTCTGGGGCCAGCGTCTCCGGAGCCTCGCTGACGGCGCGCTGATCTGCTCTAAATACATTTCATTATCATCCTCATCATTATGCTGCTAATTGTGTGCCTGCCAGTATGTTTGTGTGTGTGTGTGTGTGTGTGTGTGTGTATGTGCCTGCCTGTATGTATGTGTTTGTGTGTGTGCGTACATACGTGCGTGTGTGTGTGTGTGTGTGTGTGTGCGCCTGCCCGTGTGTGTGTGTGTGTGTGTGTGTGTGTGTGTGTGTGTGTGGTTGCCTGCCAGTATGTATGTGTGTGTGTGTGTGTGTGTGTATGTGTGTGTGTGTGTGTGTGTGTGGTTGCCTGCCAGTATGTGTGTGTGTGTGTGTGTGTGTGTGTGTGTGTGTGTGTGTGTGTGTGTACGCCCTTGCGTGCGTCTGCGTGTCTTGCAGTATGTATGTGCATGCGTGCGTGCGTGCGTGCGCGTGCGTGTGTGTATGTCTCGGTAACCGGTTGCAGCAGCAGGCCCCTCCGGCGCGACGGCCCGATGATAAACCCGGCGCCGCGCCGCGCATCAGGACGCGGCGCCTGCGGGCGAACACGCATGCATCAGCCGCGGCAAGGGCCTGCACGCACGGGGCTAACCGCCGCGGAGGCGGAGGACTGTGCCGCGGCAGAGGCGGCGGCCGTCGGCCGTCTACCGGGACCCAGGCCGGGGAGGGGGGGGGGGGACAGCGCAGAACGGCAGCGAGACAGCAGGTGGTTACCGTGGATACCGAGCGGAGCGACCTCGTCCCGCAAACCATCATCCATCCACGTTCCGGTAGAAACCCGGGTTGCTGCCCGGGAGACGTCGTCGGTCCTCCTCCGCAGTACAGCGTGTGCAGTATGCGCAAGAGCAGAGAGGGATTGTGGGAAATGTGTCGACATCGGACGACAGGACGTAAACAAAGGGTCCGGTTCACGCTGGATTCATCACACGCACTGTTTGAGAGACCTGCGTGCGAACTTTGTGCTCTGGGCTATGAGGTGAAAAGTCATCTCTAAACGTGACTTTGATGACGGGGGGGGGGTTGGGGGTTGGAGACGCAATAACAACGCAACGTGCACTTTTTTTGTGTGTTCGCACTGAATGAATAACAAAGCTGTTCTGTTGTTTGAAAAATGAAAATACAATTATTTCAAAAACAAGCATGCCTTCATCCATTTATTAACACCCGATAAACGAAAAACAAAAACACGACGGCGAGGCTGGTCATCGGGCAACGGGCGCCGAACCCGGAACCTTTCGCCTGTGAGCTTGTGTGTGGCGGCATCAGCTCAGGAGGTGGAGCGGGTTGGAGCTGGTCACCGCAAGGTCGCTGGTTCGATCCCCGGCTCCTCCTCCTCCTAAGCTGCGTGTCGTGGTGTCCCCTGAGCGAGACGCCCTCACCCTGACCGCTCCCTGACCCCGCTGGCTGTCGCCCTGCGTGGTCGACTCCGCCGTCGGTTGGGTGTGTGAATGTGTGCGTGAACGGGGTGAACGTCAGTCAACACTGCAAAGCGCTTCGGATAAAAGCGCTTTAGGGATGAGAATATATTACCGTTTAGCTTGAGTCTCACCACCTAACCGCGCTAGACCATCCTGCCCCCGAAATGATGCGAGTTTGAGACAGCAGTCTTAAACATCTCTCCACCGGAGACGCAGAAGGGCCCGAGAGCAGCAGCAGCAGCAGCAGTCAGGTGTGGGTCCGTCCCACACGGAACGCCCCCCCCACCCCCCCACCCCCCCCGCTCCTCCTGGCTCTGCCTTCCCGCACGGAGGCCGAGCGCTGACAGGAGTGGATAAAGTTTTTGTGACAGCGTTTGATGAATGTTTAATCGGACGTTCATGTGGGCCCTCGGTCTGGGGACTGGATCCCTCGTCAGAAAACCCAGAGACGAGAGACACAGCAGGTGTGTGAAATATTCATTCGCTACACGCCTCATTAAGAATGAAACACACACAACGCTCTTCCCAGTCATTTATTCATTCCGATTATTGAAACAAAAGATGGGAAAAATGGGAGAGAGATTAAAACACGGAGGGGGTACCCCCGTGAAGCTATCCTATATTTGTCGTGCAGATTTGTAACGATTTGTTTTGTGACAAATAACTCAACTGCCATGTCGGAGTGCCACACTGTCATCTCACTGAGAGCCGAGTGCAGACCCAGAGAGAGAGAGAGAGAGAGAGAGAGAGACAGGAAAAAGAGAGATGCTTTCAAAGTATGTAACCAATCACTGTCTCCTTCTCTCTCTGCGGCCCGCTGGCTAACCCCCCCCCCCCTCTCTCTCTCTCTCTCTCTCTTTTTTTTCAACCAGCCACCGCGGTCTGACCTCTGACCTGTCTGGGAGCGTTCGGTTACTCATCCTCGTACGCATGCTGGCGCCGGCGCTGTGACGACAACGCCGTCGCAGCGCGGCGTTCCGCCGTTAATTAATGTGGGGAAGGCTGGAGAATGGATGACGGTGTCGTCCGCAGACACCGGCCGCCGCCGCCACCGCCGCCGCCACCGCCGCCGCCACCGCCGCTGCCCAAGCGAGGACGCCCAGTGACGGATGTCGCGTCCCGTCGACGGGTTACGGATGGTTCTCGGATCACGTGCCGTTTTTTTGACCATTAGCGGGGAGAGAGATGAATGCCGTGTCATCGTTTGCGCAGGGAAATATGTAAAAAATCGGCGGTTTTAATTGAAACGCTGACGGCCTAATAACTAATGTGGTGAGGACGATGTGCACCGTGTGAAATGCCGTTAGAATAATAGGCCTGTACGTCTTATTATGGTGCACAGAGCCTCAATGAAGGTGAGCGTTAACACAGGACAGCTTGAACCTGAAGGCCAACTTTACATCCGATTATTTTCTAGGGAATCCAATTGAATACAAAATAATAGGCTCTTACTTGAAAGACAAACAAACAGATTCATGAACAATGTATGAATATACGTGAGAAATATAAATATTGACTGACTGGTCAGAGTGGACGTGAAGTCTTTGATTAAAAACAACTTCCTTGTATAAACAGACGTTTAACATGTAGGAAATATTCACTCACCCTTCTCTCTCTATCGGGTCGGCGAGACGGAGAATAATTTAGCATTCAATCAATTGATATGCAGATAAAATCCACCAAGAAAACGGTTTTAGGAACAGCTGCATATAAGACACATCCGCAAATGATCAACATGCAGAGTAGAAAATCTTTACGGCATGGTTAATTAATTAAACACAACTAATTGCTATTTTAAAGAAGGGTTTTTACCTTACCAGGGGTCAAATGGTAATGCTTGTGTTACCAATTGACTTTTGTACAGCCCTCACTGGAAAAAACACAAATATTAGTTTCACATTTATATTCCTATCACCAACACGTTTACTATACGTGCCGCAAAGGCCGTTTTCAAATTGGGTTCATGGGGTCAACCCAGGTTTGGTTAATGAGTCTGTTCCAAGTACAGATTTACATTGAGCAGCCCTATTCATATTCAGAAGCTTTAATCTATAAAGAGAGGTGGAGACAATTCAAAATACGATCGCTATTGACCCGATTCTTATATTTTTTTATACTATTATACTATATTACCTTCAAGTAATTATTAGAATTAATTCTTATTAAGCTAGGTCCAAACAAAAAAAGCTATATTTTTTGTGCTACATCAATCCATATCAATATACACTGCCCTATTAAACGTAATACGCCATTAGATGTGAGATCTTTGCTTTATGTGTAATTAAAATTAAAACGACTTAGGCCTACATCCAGTGTAGAAGTTCAGCTGAAACTGGACCATCCACTAGAATTCAAAATGCATTGGTTTTGTTCATTAAATGCTTATCAAATTGTGAACGTGTCAGATACAGTGATACAGTCAGTGGAGCTGTGTATCGATAGTTTGAGGGGTTTTAAACCATAGTGTAAAATAACCAGGTTCCACCTGCACCACTTCTACGGCAGCATCAAAAAAAAACTACAACGCGTCAGAGGAAGTGCGCGTCCCAGCCTCCACTGCGTCCACATCCTCCTCCCGACGTCACTTCCCCACACACACACGCACGAAAAGAAATGGCGGCGGCCGTAGTTTCGGTTTCCACTGCTGTACAAATGCCGGACAGGGTGGTGTTTAAGACCGAGCCCGAAACCAACGACGACGTGACCAGCAGCAGCCCGGACTCGGGCGCGGCGGTGCTGAAACGGGACCCGGTGGTCACGCTGATCTGTCCGCTGAGCGGCATCCAGCCGGTGTCCTGGTCGCAGGACCACCGCGTCGCCGTCTCCACCACGGGCGCCGTGGCGCTCATCGAGCTGGTGTGCGACGTCCACAGCAACAGACAGGACATGACCATGCACAGGACGTCCATCCCCGTGCGGCAGGATGTCCTCCAGCTGAAGGTACCCCCCCAAAACCAGCACGACCTCATCACAACATCACTGTGATAACACTGGTCGTTAGTACTCGTGACTGAAGAGCAGGTGTTGTTTTTCTAATGGTTATGTCAGACAGTCCAAGAAGATCTCAAAGTCTTCTCCTGGATATGTTGGCTATCACGCACATTTTGCTTCCAGTCATACGTACGATCTCGCGACTTCTTTAACAAGCTTCTCCTTCTCTTAACAATAGTCGCGCATTCCATCTACAACTAGTCTTTAATTAGTCTTACAACTAGTCTTTTATTTACCCGATTAAAGGAACTGTATCATTTCAAGGGTAGCACTATAACGCTTTGGCTTTACCACAGACTAGCACTGGAATTGCCAAAGCAAACAACGGTATAAACACACAATTCACGTTTTACTTTGGTTCCCTTGTTTATTCCAACCCCGTCTTCCTCTGTGTGTGTGTGTGTGTGTGTCTCGGTGTGTGTGTGTGTTCAGGTGGGGCCTGCGGACGAGCTCGCCAAAGCCAGGGACAAGTTCTCCTCCCACCCGGACCCCACTGTCAACCAGGCCTTCATGACGGACCGCGTCATCAACCCCCACGTGGGCGTCCACAAGGGGGTCAAGTACACCAGCTGGTCCCCGCTGGGCTGCGACGCCAGCGGCCGCTGCCTCCTGGCCATCCTCTCCCTGGACCAGCGGCTCACCGTCCACAACAGCGTGACGCGGCTGGAGTGGAACATGCTCGCCGACCTCACAGACTCGTACTCGCGCCGGCTCGCGGAGCGCAACTACTCCCGTAAGAACAACACGGCCGCCACCGCCGCCGCCGCAGACGACGACAAGTCTGCATCGACCACCACCGCCGCCGCCGCGGAGGGACTCCTCGACCTGGAGGAGCTCCGGCGGCGCTTCCGCATGCAGACGCCGCTGCGCATGGAGTGGTCCAGCGTGTACACGGTCAAGCACCTGTCGGCGGACCACGCCTGCCGCGAGGCGGAGATGGTGCTGCTGGCAGTGCTGATGGAGAACGGCGACCTGGTGCTGTGGCAGTTCGACCTGCCCTTCGGCGGCGGGGGCGGCGGGGGCGGGGGCGGGGGCGGCGGCGGCGCGCCCACGGTCTACGACGTCATCGAGTCGGGCGTGCCGGGCCCCACCGACGTGGCGTGGTGGGAGTACGAGGGCGGCGACCGGCGCATGAGCGGGCTGATCGTGGGCAGCGACGTGGGGCCGGTGAAGATCCTGCCCGTCAACATGACGCGCGTCAAGGGCTACTTCACGCTGCGCAAGCCGGTGGTGCTGTGGCAGGAGGCGGACCGCATCCCCGTGGAGAACATCCGCTGCGTGCCCGTCTACCACCCGGTGCAGAAGACCCACTGCAGCCTGGTGCTGGCGTCGCGCGGCTGCTACGTCTTCTGGTGCCTGCTGGTGATCTCGCCGGCAGGCCTCAACGTGTTCAACGCCCACGTGCCGGGCCTGCACTCGCTGCCCATTGTGTCGCTGGTGGCCACGCGGCAGGGCGGCGTGGCGGTGTACACCTGCGCCATGGACGGCGCGGTGAAGAAGCTGGTGCCGCGCTTCACCGCCGCCGGCACCATGACCTTCAGCCAGGAGGACGTGCTGCCGCCGGACGCCTTCCCCGGCCGGCGGACGCTGTCCATCGCCGTCAGCCCCAACGGCGCCTACCTGGCGCTGGCCAACACCCAGGGCATGGTGGGCGGCTACCACCCGGCGGAGAAGACCTACCAGGTGAACTTTGTCAGCCTGAAGACGACGGAGGCGGCCACGGCGCTGCTGCTCAAGTCGCCGGCGCAGAGCCTCTACCGGGCGGCCGACCTGCTGGACCTGGTGCGCTGGAGGGTGCTCCGGGACAAGGCCGTCCCCCCGGCCCTGATGGACGCCGTCGACGGCAAGATCCGGGGCTCGGAGTCGCCCTACTTCTGGAGGTTCAAGCTCTTCCTGCTGCGCACGCTGCTGCTGTCGCTGCAGAAGGCGCCGGTGGACCCCCGGTGGAAGCCGTCCCACAAGCACTCCAAGGCCTTCTTCAGGGACGAGGAGGACGAGGAGGAGGTGGACGAGGAGGAGGAGGCGGAGGAGGTGGTGGAGGAGGAGGCGGCGGTGGAAGGCGGGAAGGCCGGGGCGACGCGCGTGCGGCCGGCGGTGAAGGTGGAGGACGCAGGGCAGCGCATGGCGGAGCTGAAGGCGGAGATGAAGGTGGTGGAGGCGCACCTGATCAGGGAGCACATGAAGAAGGTCCTGGGGGACGTGTACCTCAACATCTGGTCGGCCGTCAACACCAGCATCCCCACCTGCGGCCTGGTGGACTACCTCTCCGAGGAGCCGGGGGACCGGGCGGCAGAGGTGAACGTCAAACGTGCCGCTCTGCTTCCCCTTACACCCGTCACCTGACGCCGCCTCTAGGGGGATGTTGAACCACATGCTGTCCCATGCTTTAGAATGGTCTGGTGGTGGGGAGTATTGGTTAGCCGTTAAATTTCAAAATCTATCATCGATCTACTAGTGACGCCACGAGTGTCCACCCAGATAATATATGACGGATGGTTCAACCTACCAGCCTAGCCAGTGGACTGTAGCGGCTGATCTAGCCGTGATACGTCTCCATGGACACGCTCACTTGTGACGTCACTACTGGGAAGATATGGAAATGGCTTGTATTGGCTCGTCAAAATCCAACCTGGTCAAAGTCAGAGGTCCTAGACTAGGCTTGCGTGCTTTAGGACGGTGCATGCATGGCTAAACTGATCTGTTCTCTCCGTCCCGTTCGCCGTCGTCCGAAACAGGTCCTGATCGGCCACGTTAAGAAGAAGATGCAGAAGCAGAAGTTTCCCGAGAGCTGCAGCCTCTGTGGCGAGGTGCTGCCCTTCTCCGACTTCAAACAGACCGTCTGTAAGAACGGACACCTCTGGCAGAGGTAACGAGTCGACCGGCCGCCGGGCTTAACGCGGCGAAGCAGCGGGTTCAGGGTTCGCAACCACAACGTCCGCACACTCACCCGCAAGCGTCCTTGAGCGAGACGCCCCCCCCCCCCCCCGCTCCTTAATGACGTGGGTCTGAATACCCCCGCCAGCCTCGTTTGGATACAAGCGTCTGCTACTCATTGTTAGTTTCCTCTCAGAACGCGGCGCTCTCCAGCAGGGTATATTTGGCGACATGGGAGCTCGGTGGCTGGGAAGGAAGTCTCTGTTCTCTCGAGTTAAGTTAAGGCAGGAAGTACAGAAATGAATCAACCCCTCTCCTCCTGCCAAATGGCTCCCCGTGGCGGTTTATTTGTCTTCCAATATGTGCAATCAGCCATCTTGGTATTTACCACCTCCTGGTATTTGCCCACGCACCACTCTGTCCTCGTAAACAACACGCCTCTCCTTCGCACTCTGCTGAAATCCCCGCCACGCCGGGAAGAGGGAGGCAGTGCCCCTCGTGGCCGCTGAGGGGATTACGCCCCCCGACGGCCTCTTTTTATTCAGTGATTGTACAGTTTGAAATACTGTGTGGCCATTTCTCACAATATAGGCCCTGTCGGCGCCGTGATGTTATAACTCTCTCTCTCGGTGTCTCTCTCTCTCTCTGCTACTGTTCCTCTGTTTCCATTCTCTCTCGCTCTCTCTCGCTCTCGCTCTCTCTCGCCCCTGCAGGTGTGTGTTATCATACCAGTCCTGCCAGGCGCTCTCGTTTAAGCGCTGCCTGCTGTTGGACAGCATTGCAGCAGAGCCTGAAGACGACGGTGAGGACTTCTTTTATAATCACAGAAACTCTTCCTCACTACTTGTTACTTGATTTGTACTCCACGAGAAAAAAGAAAAGAAAGTAATCTTCACCCAAATGTTCTATCGATTCTTATTTCCCCCAGTGAAGGGAAAGGCTGAACATTTTCACATTATTTGCGGCCTTAACCAGACACCGGAATCAACCACGCCATCACAACCCAGACAAATCCACACACACACACACACTTTCACACTTTAAGCTCGCATCTTAAAGAACGCAAACACAAACAACGTAGCAGCGTTTAGCTTAGGACTTAGTGTCTGAAAATCACGGCGCTAAAGATTTGCAAAATAGTAAATGTTTGTGCCTTGGGTCTCCAGCTCCAGAGTGGATTAAGAAGATCCTGAAGGGACCCTGTCCATACTGCGACTCCCCAATGATTTAAGAGGAACCGGGGACCGTCGTCACGGAAACAAAGTACGCTATATCCACGCAACGCGCTAGCGCGACGCGCCGGTCGGGGAACGTCTTCCAGCACTTGTTAGTTTGAAAACTTGGAAGAAGAAAAAAAACGAAAACTACTACAGAAAGTATTTTTATTTTTTTTAACATTTTATTGAGGCCTGTACTCTTCCTTTGATTGGTGACTTCAAATATTACCGAAATAAAGCTATATATTTTTGTATTTAAACTTGGTGCGTTTTATATATTTTCTTTTTTTGCTTTGTGTGGGTATTACATTTTTCCAATTTCACTTGAATTAATTATGAATAGCGCTGTGTTTTTTTTGTTTTTTTTTGCAGTACTTGCTTTTACTATCAAAAATAACTTGAAATTAATGATTGCTTGGCTGGGGTTTGGGAATTTTTTGGCATTCAGACTTTACTTTAAATATCCTTCCACACTTTCTTTTACTTTACATAAAAACGTTTGGTCTACTTTTTAAATATTTTATATATATATAGTACGTGGAGATGCGCTCAGACCTATATTAGAAATTTCTTTCCTCGTGAAACCAACAAACACGGAATATTATGAATAATAAATAGAATGGTTAAAAAAAATATCCGAACATACCTACATTAATTGGCACTGTAAAACAATCTCTTAGGCTCTGGGGAGCGGAAAAACCCGACGCTCAGTCATTCTCTCAGATGAGGACTTCTACTATTGTAAAACGGGGAAGAGAGCGCACGCCGAGTGTGAATAAAGCAAATGTGTGGGTTTTAAAACGGATGCGGTGGCGTCCCGCGGGACCCAGCAGCCGTAATGATATTCACCAGTAATGAGGGAGAGAATATGGCACCAGATGTGATTCTAATTTTAATCAAGGGGGGACTAGAGGGTACATTGTTAAACACAATTAACCCTTTTTATATTTGGAGGAGGGTGGGTGGAGGTGGTGGTGGTGGTGGTTGGGGGGACAAGCCCTGCTCTAAGGGGATACACGTTTACCAGTGTTGCCCTCCATTGCTGCCACCGCCGCTACCATCCCCCCCCCCCCCCCCCACCGCAACCCCTCTCCCCGGTCCATGCGGATACATGGAGGTCAGTGGCCATTGATCAAAGTGGAGGACAGACCTGGGAGACTAGGCTAGCAGCGCGGTCTTCAACCGCCGTCCTGCCTCTCCCGACCCCGGGACGAGGGGAAACGGGGAGAGGCCATTCTTGCACGGCGTGTCACGGGAGATGAGAGTCTACCCTGGGGCGAGGCGAGGAGGAGGAGGAACCGCCACGGCCGCAACTCAACATTCAGGCCGTTAATAAAAGACAAGCTATTCATTTATTTATTATTACCACCATCCCCTCTCCTCCTCCTCGACCCTGGGCCCCAATATTGACAGTTTGCCGGCAGACGAACGGGTTGTAACGGCGAGAGGGGAAGAATGAAGCGGCTTCCTCCTCCACTGTCGGAGGATAAATCATTTAACGCGTCGCGGTTTCTGCCCCGCTTGTTAAAGAGGCTCCCGCGGTAAACAAATCACTCGATGAATAAACTTTTTCCGGTCGGAATTCCTCGGCTACTTATTCCTAATTATTAGTTTCTCATCGTCTTTGATACAAATAAATAAGACACAAAGGGGGCTGGTGTGTGTGTGTGTGCGTGCGTGCGTGCGTGCGTGTGTGTGTGTGTGTGTGTGTGTGTGTGTGTGTGTGTGTGTGTGTCTGTGTGTGGCAGGTTAAACTCTGGCTGCGGGGTGTTTGAGTTGGGGATTGCTTTGGCTCGTTGTTTGTCAAACGGAGAAGTCTCGCCCGAGGTTCCGCACGGTTTCCCCGCCACTGATAGGTGGAGAGCCGCGGCATT
>NW_028178174.1:10000-11801 GCF_964030765.1 Micromesistius poutassou | reverse complement strand
GGCTACGAGTCAAGGCGTATTGTTCGGTGGTCGTAGCCTCCTACAGCGGGCAGGGGTGTTAAAATGAGTTCAGAGGAAGAGGAAAAACCAGTGGGTTGTATTTTATTTTGGGCTGTGTGATACCTTGGAGGTCGGGGTGTCCTTTCGTCCTAGGTGGTCTCGCGGATGGAAGCTCCGTGGTCAGATGATTTGTTGTCCAAAAAGTTTGTGAAAGTTTGCCGAGGGTGGAAACGAAAAAGTTACGGCAATTCTTCATCTGGGGGTGCAACGAAAGTAATTGCTATACGCTCGCGCTGCCAAAATGTGAAAAACCACCAAAGCCTGACCGGGATTCTTTAAGATGCAAAGCCGCGCAAATATCTCCTCTCTCTCTGGAGTCTGTAATTATGCAAAGTGTAAATCCCTGGAACCGCCGTGTCTGGGCTGGTGGCACTAGAATCAAGACTTGAACCATCAACCAGTATTAGAAGGACCTGAGGCAGCAGTAACTCAGCATGAGCTTAATACACCTAGCACAAAGGTTAACTTAGACCTATTGGTTGCAAGCATATTGTAAGTAGTCCACAGCTCTCTGTTGGTACTTGGCTGTTTTACTCTGTATGCTTTTCTGGGTACTTTTGTATTCTGGTTTCCACCCAAACGTCAGTCCGTTTTTCATACTAAAAGGCGGCGTTTTCCATTATTAACAGCCATTATTAACAGTGATTACTAACAGCCATTATTAACAGCAAACGTTACAAGCTCCCGGCCTAAAGGGAATGAGCATGTTAACCGTAATCAGCCGGTTGCCGGGTAGATCTACAGGGTCGGTGGGGGAGGAGGGGGGGGTGGGGGGGGGGGGTCGGGGGTCTCACCCAGGAGCTATACATCTCAGCCCGGCCCAGCCCTTGGCAGCCAGGCCAGGCCGAGTCACGGCCCATTTAGCCTGCAGGGTAATAATGACCAACTAGGGCTCATGGGCTTGACAACTGCATTATATGGACTCACATAAGTACAAACAGAACCGAGCTGGGGGAGGCAGTAGAGGTTCAGGGGGTTGGGCGGGGGGAAAGGGGGAAGGGAAACGAGGCTGTGTTAAAGCGGGGAGTCAGAAGGAACAGAGTTGGAGAATAAGACATTACAGATTGAAGATGGGCCAAAAAGGGAGCAACTATTGATTAATATTAAATTGTAACTTCCAGAGGCCAATAAAGGTGCAGGTCTCCCAATGACATTAAATATCATGTGTGTAAAAGTACTACGCATAAGTCTCATATGCAGAAGTCACACGCACGATTACGCCAACCTACCAACCTCCACATCAGGTAGGGGTCAGTCATGTGACTCGAGGATGCCCACGGGCCTCTGGCTCCAGACCTCCAGACATCCAGACACCACTCTGTCCTCATGTTCCCACGAGGAGAGGGAGGGGCGGGAGGAACACGGGCAGATGAAGGCACACTTCAATGGCCGCCTCACCATGGGAGACCCCGACCTTTGGAAGCCTGTCCCACTATGTTAACCAGGATGACCCTCCATGCTCCTCCAGCCACCTCCCCTGGGCACATTGGATTCAAAAGGACACAAGTTTGACATCAATGACATTAGATCATTAGAGGAACACTACAGGAACACTGCTGGTGCATTAGAGGAACAAATGAAGGAACATCAGACACTGTGGAGCAGGCCCCTCCCTGTCTGTGGTGGCGGGCTGGAGGGCCTGTCCCGTCAGGTGATCATGGAGCCTCAAAGGTCCCCATATGCCTTCAAAAAAAGTGTATGTGTTGGCATGTGTGTGTGTGTGTGTGTGTGTGTGTGTGTG
>NW_028178174.1:0-2500 GCF_964030765.1 Micromesistius poutassou | reverse complement strand
TGTGTGTGTGTGTGTGTGTGTGTGTGTGTGTGTGTGTGTGTGTGTGTGTGTGTGTGTGTGTGTGTGTGTGTGTGTAGGTTTGTGTGTGTGTGTGTGCTGTGGTGGGGACATTTAAATTAAAAAGCTGTCGTCTGGCTGGCCACTGTCAAGGGGGGGATGTGGAGCTCCAGTTACACCTATCTCATTGACCGGGGGACGCACACACACACACACACACACACACACACACACACACACACACACACACACACACACACACACACACACACACACACACACACACACACACACACTGTGCGGCTTACATTACGTGGCTGATACATAAAGTTGGATATATGATAAATAAGACGTTGTTTATTGCAGTTGTACTGGCTCCTCAACAGGGAAACTAACTAACTAACTAACTAACTAACTAACTAAAAAAACTATTTCTACAGGAACTTCCAAACAAAAGTGATGTAGTTAGTAAACATACAGTTTGCTTAATAAATGAAAGACTACAGTTTGTACAGTTACATTTGTTGGAATTGAATTATGTCTAATCACGTAAAATATGTATTTTGCACATAAACATTCAATTCAACTTTACGAAGGCAAAACTAAGAACAAAACAAAAAAAGACAATTAAAAGACCGAGACAAATGAACCGAAACAATGGTTGAATAGTGTGTCTGTCTCAGTGCACCGCGTGGCTCCTGACACTGAGTCCATGCTTTGAGGCCATATGGCCGCCCCACGTTCAGCACCTGGGTGAAGCACGGTGAAGCAACAGGCTTGCCAAAAAACACAGATAGAACTATTCTCTATCTGCAGGAGTCCCCAGTAGAGATCCCTCTGGCAGGAATCCAAGCAGCCCCATGTGACACCGAGCCGTCTGCTCCAGCTTCTGACTGACCTTCCAACTGCCGGGAAAAAATAAACAAAAAATGAATAGCTACTTCAGCTAACTTGATGGTTCGGGGTTTTAAATAAATACAAAAATAAGAGTATCTATTCTTGTATGATGTACTTTTTTTTCAACAGACTTTTGTTAGAAGGGCACTGCCAAAGAGTTGAGGTTTCCACCAGTATTCAAATTATTCAAATGAAGTAGTTAATATTCAGATGATTAGCATATTAAATGTCTCATGGGGTGGGGAGCGGGGTTCAAAGGGAGGAATCACACGCGTCTGAATCCAACTCAACTGAGAAAACACTTACAATGTTATGAGTACCATCACTATGGTATATGTTACACTGATTCTACTGCTTATGGTATATCTTGTGCTTTTATTAGTTTGTTCACAAACAGCTGGTATTTATAGAGAACAATCTGCTCAACAACTTGAAGTAGTCAGTAGTAACAGACTAATTGTTCAATCCAATCTAAGCAACTTATCTTTCAAAATTGCAATTGTTATGTGTTAATTTGAAATATTGTAAGTAAGTAATTTAAGCTTAATCAATTCCATAGTAAAATGCCTTAAAATACATTCTTCTTTTGCAAATTATAGTCGCAATTATAGTCGCAATGACAGCCTGCCTTACACAAATAAATCCCAAACGTCTAGCCTAATATTAATTAGGTAAATGCATGTGTGAAGGCCTTACTCGTGGACCGACAGTGACGCTAATATGAATTTTGTTCTTCTTAAAATCCTGGTACTAAAATAAATGAAAACATTCAGTGCCCCAACAATCCCAACTGCCAATCTACTACTCTCCCTTTCTCTCTCTCTCTCTCTCTCTACCTTCCGTTCTTCTCACTGCTGACACACACACACACACACACACACACACACATGCTTCTCCTCCCCAGCCCTCCCCTCGCTCTCCCCTCTCATCCATCATCAGCTTGTATATCACCCCCCCCCCCCCCCCCCCAGTTTATTGTAGTTCCTGCTGAGTCACTCTTCCCTCTCTCTCCATCCGCGCTGCACTCTGTTCCTCACAACATTCCTCACGGTTGGAGAGATGCTGACTGCTCCTTCAGCCCAGCCAGGGAGCTGTCAGCAGTCTATTCAGTCCATCTATATAGTCCATCTAGTGCTATCTAATCTATCGAGCACTATCTTGTCTATCTAGCTTTATCTATCAAGCTCTAGCTAGTCTATCTCGTACTATCTAATCTATCTAATACGATCTAGCACAATCTAGTCTATCTATCTCTATCTAGTCTATCGAGCACTATCTAGTCTATCTCATTTATCTAGTTCTATCCTTCTAGTCCATCTAGCTCTATCTAGTCTGTCTAGTTTATCTACTAGTGTCTAGTCTATCTGGTGCTATCTCAGGGCCCGGCGCCACAAAGGGGTCCTAAGGGGCCCCTCAGTTGTGTTATTGGCCCCCTCTGTTGAAGCTAATGTATTGAAAAGTAGCAAAACAAACCAGTCAGTGGTGGAGACACATGGGACTGTCATCTAGGCGGCTGTTTCTCAGATATTCCATTTTCAGGAATTTCACAAAAGCTTCAACAGCAGGTTTCGACAGAAAATTGTTTAGAAATCACAAAAAAATATTA
>NW_028178175.1:0-15015 GCF_964030765.1 Micromesistius poutassou | reverse complement strand
GTGGTCCATTAGACACGCGAGTAACCCGCTAATCAGCCCATCAGTGCGGGGCCTCGGGCAGCCCCCAGTGCCACCGACGCAGGACTGGCTTCTCTGTTCCCTCCCCTGCTGGAGCAGAGCGCTGCACACTTACAGACCCCCCGAGCAGCTTGGCTTGCTACACCGCCCCCCACTGAAGACCCGCCGTTACCGTTCTGCTGCTGCTATCAGATATACAGCATACCAGCATTTGGGTGTGTGTATTTATATGTTTTTGAGTGTGTGTGTGCATGAATGTAAGTGTGGTGTGTACACCTCTGTGTGAGTGCGTGCGTGCGTGCGTGCGTGCGTGCGTGCGTGCGTGCGTGCGTGCGTGCGTGCGTGCGTGCGTGCGTGCGTGCGTGCGTGCGGTATGTGTGAGAGTCTGTGTGTTAGTGCGTGCGTATCTGTGCCTTTGAGTACAGGTGTGTGCGTGTACCTCCGTGGGGTTTGTGTGTCAGCGTCAGCACCGGGTCTCCAGGGGGAACAAGAGGTTAAAGGGTTTCTGAAAAAGTCCTGGAGGGGAGAAATTTGGTCTGCGAGGCGAAACGGGACGATATCAGCGAGAGAGGCACGGCGGCCGGGCGGGGGAAGAGCACGTGGCGTTAAGCAGGGCCACTGCTGATGTGTGGGTAGACGACTGCTGCCAACGACGCTCGGTGCTGCCGGACAGCACCGGAAGCGTGCCTGTGATTATGCCAGGTGGGAAGCAACTTTGGAAGCTGATTTTTATTGTGGTGGTCTGCCAATGTCTGGGAGAGCAGTGTGTGTGTGTGTGTGCCTGTGAGAGATAGAAATAGTGTGTGCGTCTGTGTGTGTGTCAGCTCGCTGCCAATGCAGAGAACGATGATGGATGATGACTGTGCTGATGATTGTGCTGATGAGGTGGTTTTTTGGTGTGGGCACCATCGTTTGGCTCCATGACAGTACGGAGATAACAGCTTTACTAGTTCTGCTTAATAGTTTGTAATTGTTTGTTAATAGCTCGTATCACCGTGCATTACCAATAACCCAATGGCTCCCCTCAATACTTGTCCCGTAATACTTCGGGACAATAGTAGTACTGAGGTCAGCCCATCAATTTGTGTATATTGTTCAACCATCGTTTTGTCCACCGTCTTGACATGAAGGCGAACTTCAGGGACAGCATGGAGTGATCAGCTGGTGAACCTTCACGTTTACACGTTGGAAATCGGAGAATGTGTTTTGGGGAATTGCCCACGCAGTTAAAGGCTCAGTTTGTTTTACAGCCTCTGTTCTGTGAGGACGCATCGACCCCCCCGCCGCGGTGGGGGCAGGGCTCAGCACGCTGCACCTTGCTTAGCGTTTGTAACGGGAACTTGAATATGCAGTACAGTGTATTCTCTCCATCTCCCTACACAGCGTAGCGCCACTTGGCCGAAGCCGCGTGAAGCGCTCCGTTATCAGTGTTATGAAACTGCGGCAGGAAGTGCTTCACATGCACATGACGTACACATCTGCAACATGGCAGTATTGCATTTTTTTTAAAAATCAGGATGAATTTCAATATTTATCAAACCATGAGGAACACGCCCACACTATCTAAGCCCCCCCCCCCCCACAAATCCATCTGCGGCTGGCAGCTTTGGCCGCTGCCTGACTCACCTGCGGTGGAGGGGAGGTGGGTGAGCCTGGTCAGACAGGTGAGTGTGAACCAGGTGGCCGACAGAGAGGCGCCCGCCAGCATCAGCACCAGGATCAGCTTCAGCATCCCACGGATTGAGTCAGCAAACCTGGGGGGCGGCGGGGGGGGGGATCAGAAGAGGGTGTTAAGGCAATCTAGAAACACACACACACACACACACACACACACACACACACACACACACACACACACACACACACACACACACACACACACACACACACACACACACACACACACACACACACACACACACACACACACACAGCGAGAAAAGAGGAAGATCGAGACAAAGAGTATAGCAGGGAGAGAGAGCCTCAATAAAGAGAAGAAAGCAATGAAAGAGCAAGGGCAGAGCCAAAAGCGGCATATATATATATATATATATATATATATATATATACTCTACATATATATATATATATATATATATATATATATATATGTAGAGTATATAAATATAGACACGGTATATATTCCCTGGTACTACTCTATAAGTCCCCCTGACCCTGGCTTGCTCCAGCTAGGCAGACGGCCTGCAGTGCTCTGCAGAGGACAGATTGCGTGGCAAACAGAGAGGGAGACATCCGCTACGATGCAGGCTGAGCGGCGGTGCCATAACTCCGTGCCGGTTGCCCTCCCTGACTCTGGTTTCATTATCCATTACTGGAGACACAGCCCATGTTCCCCAGTGGCCCACACACTTTCTGTCTGCTCCCACTGGAGTTCTGCTGTTGTTGTTTTTTAACAGTAACGCACAGGCATACACCAAAAAAAAAAGAAAACACACACACACACACACACACACAGAAAAACAAGCAGAAGCACACAAACACACACATACATACACAAAGAATAATATGCATGCACACACACAGAAAAACAAGCACACATACACAAACACACGTGGTGATGTGTGCAGGTATGTCAAAGCCCCAGGTTTGCAGGAGCGCTAATTGCCTTGTTTCTCCGACAGTAACTCACTAATGAACCACGCGGGGACACGGAAACACAATCAACAATGTCAGACTTTGAATGGTCATTGTTTGACTACCGCCGTGACATCCTGTTGGTAGCGCGAGGCCCAGGTAATGAGTGCACATAATAAACCCTGACATGTTCAGGCCGCTAATGAGAAGGACTCCCCTCTTGCCGAACGGGTGAGACGGAACTAGATGTTTCCATCGTCTCGTTCTGCAGGTCCACAAGCCATCGTGTGTTTTCAGTAGGTGCTCTATGAACAATTCATATGGCTGGACTCTGGACTCCGGATAGCCAAGTGTTGGCAGAATAGCTCTCAATGTCTGCCTGTCAACACCTTTTAATATTAATGCCACGTTTGCCACGGACACCCCCTTACAGCCAGCTATACTGGAACAGTTTGAACAGGAGTCAGACTTGCCCACACTGTCTCCCAAGGTTCCAGGTGGCAGAACAGAACCTGACCCTGCCTTTAAAGGCCTCATCACTGCCTGGCGGCCACTACCCTGCCAAATCCCTGGGAGAGAGCAAGTGCCTAAGGAGCTTATGTTTTTCGGATTGGATCTAAACATCCTGCGGATTGCCGAGTCGGCAGCTGAGAGCCCTAATCCCTGATTGGATCGATGAGTCGCCTGGATTTAAACCGATGCCATTGACTGGAGTGTCTCGAGGCGACGCACTCCCAACAACGCTAGACCGGTGTGATGATGTCATTGCTTTTTTTTCAGTTTGCTCCGTTCCCAACCGCAGACACCGGATAAAGCAAAGAGGATCTGCCGTGAATGAGGTACAGTACATCTCTGTATATGTACTTTGAACAACGTCAGATGAAAAAGGGTCACGTCCCTCAGTTAATGTCGGAATTAAAAACCTCTCGCTTATGTACCTCTGGCAAGAATCATCGGGCTTCCAGATAACATTGTACTACAACCCCAGATAGGGATAACATTGTCATTGACGTCTTGAATCACCTTGCACCAGATTTCATTGTTCCTGCAGTACCTGCAGCGAATGATTCAACAGTCATTACTTTTGATACAATCTCCGAGGTCTGTCGAGACTGTCGGTGAGCAAGATGGTAAGAATGACCAAACAGCTCTGGGTGGCTGAATACAAAATAGGGATGGTACTGTGGTAGTATAATGAGTTCTGTCACGTCGACGCACAGAGATCTTGTGCTTAGTGGCCTTTAAAAGAAATATAAAAAAAACTGGAATTACGCCTTTCTTTTCACCCTTTTGCTCTACTGAATATCTGTTTTCCATTGTGCTTTCCTCTGCTCATTAACCTCAACATGCGACTGACTGAAATCCACCGATCTGAGTGTAATCCTGCTCACTTCTCCCTCTCAATCCACCAGGATTTTCCTCGGCATGTGCAAAGCTCATTCTGCTGTTGGTTTGATTTAGTGTTGCAGCCTTTTGCCTTCAATGGACGACTGGGCCGGGCTGTGGCCCAGTGGCCCAGTGGCCCAGCCGCACAGCGACACCACTTGTTCTGACGAAGGTTAACAATAAAGGCCTCAGGGTTGGCAGGGGGTCCTGGGCCACTAAAGGGCCCCCAGGTCATGTGTCGGCCATTTAGCTGATGTGTGGCCCGAGCCCACAGGCCAGAGCCGCTGGCAAACCGTCATCTCTGACCCCTGACCCCAAATCCTCAACACATCGATCTTATCTACCGCCTAGCTATCCATCTATCTGTCTGTCTGTCTGTCTTGTCCAGGTGTCAGGACAACCAGCCCCATAAACACTTGACGTCAAGCATCCTCACCACCCACCCGGTGAAAACACGGGCTATGTTCAAAAACAAAAGCCTTGATAATAATTCAGCTTGAATTAAATCACCAACGTTATCACTGCGCAACTGTGTTGACAGCGATTTCACATGGAAAACCGAGCAAAAAAGAGTTGGCGTCAGATGCATTCATGGCAAGCACACCAAGCAAGCAAGCATTGGTGCAAGCAGGCTCGCTAGCTCACTAGCTGGGGAAATCAAGACCCAACGAGAAGCCTGCTGCGACCACGCCAGGCGAAGACACAGCCAAAAGGAAGGGAGGGAGGGAGGGGGGGGGGTGTCTGTTGCCCTTCAAAACCTCAAGGACGACAGAGTTCAGGAAGTAGTGAGGCAAGGAAACAATGAATTCTGCGGGGATAAATATATAAACACCATGGAGGCTGCTTTGCTCGAAAGGCATGCGTGGTAACGCTGGGCTAATCACCCCAGCATCACCCCCCCCGGCAGACTCCCCAAATCAAGTGGGGAGGGAATAGACAGAGAGAGAGTGAGAGCGAGTGTGAGTGAGTGCAAGAGAGAGAGCGAGAGCGAGAGCGAGAGCGCGAGAGAGAGAGAGAAATCAGCCGAGGGGGAGTGAAAAAAGGCGGTCATGATTGCTTCCTACGGTGCATGTCCGGGGAGCAGCTGCCGCGAATCAGGGCGGGTTGACAACGTTTCATTCACGCTTCACCCCGGCGTTTTGTGTGTCGATCAAACAAAAAGTAACTGCGCTTGACTTGAGTAAAAAGTGCAGAGGGGAGAGCCAGGCCTCACAGGGGATAAGCCATACCAAACCTCGCTGATTGCACTGTGTAAACCCCCCCCCCCCCCCCCCGCTAAGACTGCTCTTAGGGTTTCACAACCCTCCTGTGTAGACAGCCAAAGTGTCCAAGTAAGGGTAAAAATACAGGATCATTATTTATAGTTGTGGGAAGACAAATCAATGGCTCTTAGTGCTGTTTGCAAACCCGTACGCAATCACGGTTAATAATTTAAAAAAAAAACTACTGACCAGGGCAGCAAACAGCTTCATTGATCCACGCAGAGAAGGATGGGTTTATATAGCTGATTACAGCTGTATGACCCCACCCCCCCCCACCGTCCTCAGCCCACCCTTCGCCGCGCACATGCAGACGCACGCACACAAACGGACTCACACACACAGATGGTTATGTGCATTCCGACTGTAGCTGTTGGGGCCGACGGCCGGGGCTGAATGGAGGACACCTTCCATCCACCGGTCAGATGTGTTTTATGAGGCCGTTAACGTGGGGAACCCGTTCGATTCACACCGCTGCTCCCCACGTCCACAGCCTCTGATTGCACTTCAGACGTTGCCACGGCTACCGGTATAAAACCTCAGTGATGAGAACCTTCTCGGGTGACGAGTGGGTTATTTCAATTGCTCTTAGCGATTGGCCGACGTCAGGTCAGGTGGGGTCAGTCGCTGTGGTGTGCAACATAGTCCGTGATTAGTATGCGGTGGCGGTTCAATGCCACGTGCGGGTTAATATTAACAGCGGTTGTGAGTCACACCAAGTAGAGGGATCTTGGGAGTGTGATTGGCAGTGCTGCCGGGATATTGACTGCCCTTACATGCATGACACGACACCACTTGAAGCCGATGCACATGGCTGTTCACACACGTATCGATTTTGAAACAAACCTCATTTTGAAAACACGGTAGTACAGTCAATATGACCAAGATTGGCTAGGAGGTGTCGAAATGGTCTCACCTCGCCATGGCCACCCCGAACACGCAGCCGCCCACGATGGACCAAAACCCGATCCATCCTGCATCCACCTGGACAGGAGAAAGACAGAGAGAGGAAATAGATACGCCTTTAATTAAAAAGACAGCTTGATTCATTACTTAAAAATGCAAACGTTCACGACAAGGCGTAGACGCATCAGAAAAGAGAAAATAAGAGGACGAATCAGAAGAGAAGAAAAGAGGAGAAATTCATTAACGATTACTTGTTCAGCGTGTGATGGCCATTGGCTCACAGGTCACAGAGTGTCTAAGAGCACACTGAGGGTTGTCAAAAGGTTGGCAAATGGTAGCCGTCCGTTCTTATTTGCACAGCCACGGAGGCAAAAGCGCTCACTTGGGATTACGAAACGGGAATTACCCCCGGCCCATCAGCCCATGCCCAAACCCTGTGCATGAGAGCATGCATGTACACAGATGCGAGCGAGCAAGCGAACACACACACACACACACACACACACACACACACACACACACACACACACACACACACACACACACACACACACACACACACACACACACACACACACACACACACACACACACACACAGTCAGAGTGTGAGTGCGTAGCGATGAGGGTGCTGCTGTCAGTCTCCCTGGGGCAATAACTCCCTGACCCTCACCCGGTAGGACTGACCACAAAACCAGCCGCTGGCCCCTGAGGCCAGACCCCACGAGGCTTTTTGCTTAATCACTCGTCAGCTTGCAACTGTCAGAAAGGGCCAATAATGAAGAAAAGTGGCCCATCACGGTTATTAAATGGAGAACGTATTTTTGGCTCCGCTGCCACCACCGCCGTTGAGTGATGGCTTTCTGTCAAAGTGTCGCTGCTGGATCCAACTGGCATGTAAGGTCTTGCAGGAGAGGGGCGAGTCCAGCTAATCAGAGAGCTTATGGTCACGCCCGCTTCACAGGAGGCTGAGTGAACACCTTCCTGACAACAGCCCTCTATTACTGCTATAAAAATATATAGATTAATAATTTATTCTGAGAATATCTGCCGCCACACGTCACCGTTGGTTATGTGCATGACTGCCAAACAAACTAGTTATGTACTAGTTATGTATGTTAGTGCAAAAAAAGGCAGCGCTTTTGAAATGCATGCACAGAAACTTTTGATTGAGGGATGCAAATTGCTACGATTGATATGCAAGGGGTACGGTCGGATAGCAGTATGTCTGCCCTGCGACCCAGCCCCTATAGGTACCCATGAAATGTCTGCTTTTACTTTCATCTAGTCTCTGCTCTATGCAATTTTGTGTAAATATGCCTGCGATTGCGAGAAGACGGCACACATCTCACACACACACACACACACACACACACACACACACACACACACACACACACACACACACACACACACACACACACACACACACACACACACACACACACACACACACACACACACACAGTTTTAAACAAAATGGAGTAAAGACGTCGTGCATCACCGTGGCGCTACCCTGAATCACTGGTTCTCATCCCAGAAAATCCATCAAACAGCATCTCAACAAAGCGGAGGGGTTCTTTTTAGAGGTGTGTGGTGTTCAAAGGAAAATCACCTGCAAAAGTGGATTCAAACAACGCAAGAGAGAGAAAAACAAGAAAGAGACAAGAGACAGAGAGAGATTTGTGGATGGTGACGTTGGGGAGGGACAGGCTCTCATTGTTGCACACAAGAAAAAGAGGTGGCTTAAAGTGGGTTCACAAAGACTTCTGGCTCCACCACAGTTCTGACGTCTATTCTTCACCACGGCTGCGTTCAAACGACGCACAGCATGGGTCTGAGTCCCCCAGCACTAATCACTCACACTCGCACACACTCCACGGGGGGGTTCAAAGTCGCACAGTGCATCTTTGGGATTCTTTACAGCATCAAACACTGATCCGGCACGTCGCTTTCTCCTGCCGCCTCCATGCTGTTCCCGTCCCTAGAGCGGCCTGACTCCCAACCCAACGCTGAGCTGCTGACAACACCGGCTCAACCCAAAGCCAGACACCTCTACACTCACCCATCTGCCACGGCCACACACGGCCTCCCAACCCGGGGCGTGTGTCTCTGACCCCCCCCCCCCCCCCCCTCCCCCCGCCTCCATGGGTACAGCTGGAGGATAACACGGGCCGATTGTTGAGCCAACAGAATATCGTTAGTTCTGTCGGGGGGGGGGGGGGGGGGAGACGACTGTGCAGCTGTGAAGCAGACTGTGCCAAGTGGCCTGAAACAAACCGCTGCCAGAGTTTAAGAATCACGAGCGCAGGAAAAAGAGACTTCTCTGACAACGCGTGAAGCCCAGTGCAGCTGGTGCAGGTGGGGGAGCCCTGTCTGCCCTCTGGTAACGCTGGAGCTTTGCTCCAGGGCCGCCTGACGTGGACGTGCTGGTACATGTCTAGGGTGAACAGGTGTCCCACTTTATGCGGGACCGCGCTGCATGTTAATCCCTTGTCTCGCGTCCCACATATTGAGACGCGGTGTCCCGCATTCTGATTGGCTCTAGGTTTCAGAAGACAAACCCCTGAGGGATGCTTTCATCCAATGGCTGTGCAGTAAGCAGGCATGGCTGCCCTCATGGGGGCTGTGTGGGATGCCAGTGAAACTGAGCACATGTGGGTCAAGTCAAGTGTGGGTTAACCTGTCACACAAATTGCAGGAATGTTTATATTTGTTACAATTGTACACTACCTCTCCACGTTGGTAACGTTTCTCACATTGACCCACATAATAATCGAACTCTTCGTCCCACGTTTGGTTGGCGGGGATCTGGTCCCCCTGTACACGCCACTAGTACCATATGGTTATGAGTCACAGAAAAACAAATACGAGGCCTTGGACCAAGGTACAGGTTGACTATGATACAGCCATGCTATTGGAAACCAGCAGACTGCAGAAAAGCAAAGCGCGCCAACCTGTCCGAGACTAGAAGCTATTCAGGGTTAAGAAGCACTTGGGTTTCAATCTTGGCCTAAAAAGGAGCCAACGGGAGACCGTGAAGAAAGAGTGATGAAGCGAAAGCAAAGTGCATCAGACAGCTGCAGAAGAAGTCATCCCAAACAAGGTGAGCGCACTGGTGGTCCAACCCCACACAGCATCTCGCCCAGAGAGAGAGAGAGAGAGAGAGAGAGAGAGAGAGAGAGAGAGAGAGAGAGACTCGTCGTTGCAGGAGGGAGATTGGGTGGCGACACCAGCCGATGAAGATGAGGTGAAAGAAGGGGGGGGGGTAGGGTCAGCCAGGGGAGAACGATAGGCAGAGAAAAGAAGGTAGAGAGTGATTGAAAAGCAGTGAAGGGGGAAGAAGGCAGAGCTCTGCCACTATCGATCTGGCAACAGATCAACGGACCGAAAGGGGGAGGCTGGGGAGGGGGTATAGAGAGGCACGGACAGAAAGAGAACGAGAGAGCGAGAAGGAGACGGCCAGAGAGAGAGAAAGAGCTAAATGTCAGCCGCAAAGGGTATAAAAAGTTAAACAGAAAGCCAAAGTTAGCGGGAGGCAGGCAAGTACACGGTGAAGGAGCACAAGTAGCTCAACGTCTAGGGAGGAACACGTCAACGGAGAGGAGAGTATGCACTAAAACCATGAGCAGATGGATGGAGAGGGCAGAGTCTCTCTCTCTCTCTCAAAGTGAGAACCCACTTAGACATGAAATATATGTCCTTCTGTAGTGAAAATAATAAAAGGCCATGGGTTCCATCTCTGGATTCATGGATTTGAATATAATGGCCGACCTCCTCATGACCTTCACTGTTCCGTGGTCAAACCAGGGCTGCTGACACCCATTACCTCTGGATGTGTCGCCCTGCACACCGCATCAAAACTCTTCGCCCTTCCTTCCAATGTGGCCCACTGTTTTTCTTTCTTCTTTTTTTTTTTGTCCTCTACCTCCAACACATCCACATGCCTCTAAATGGCGTTCCCAGGCAGCACTCCTTTCAACCAAAGCCACTTTCATTCAAGTGTCATTAAAAAAAAACAGAATACGAAACACTTCACAAGAGAGCGTGAAGAAGAGAGATGGGGAAAATAAACAACTTTGACAGAAATTAAGTAGAGAACGGCATGCTTGATAGCTGGAAAATAGATGAGAGGTGAGAAAGGAGTGCCTTGTTCTCCACTTGGTGCCATATGATCGTCTCTCTGCACGTGACTAGCATGCACACCCTCACACACCCTCACGCACATAATGACACTGCCTCTTTCTTTTAGGTCTTTTGTAGAAACTCCAGCATGTTCTGGAATTTGGAAACGCCAGGCATATCTCCTCCGGTCAAAGAACTTTCTCTTTTCCTCTCTCTGCGCCATTGAAGCAAATAACAGGACGAGGGCCCACAAAGAATGACGGTCTGTCAGACTTGTCATTAGAGGGGAAGGTGCTACTCTGGTTTGAACACTGGTGGACACACTGGACAGAGTGTTTTTTTTGCTGACAAACATACAAAGCATAAATAGCTTACACAAAGAAAATAAATAAGACAAGGATGGATGGTATTGCCAATTTAAATCAATACCTGTTCAGACTCCAAAAGTGCACCGCGCAGTATTAGCTTGTCTTGTGACTGGTCATGTTTTTGCAGGAAGAAATTCAAGGTTGTGAATGTTTTTCTGCTGTTTTGGTTTGTTAAATGTGTCGGCTGGGACTGGCATGTAGGCTCTGACAGAAAGTTTTATCAGCTTCCGATTTGTTTGCAAATCAAAGTTTGTCAAATGCTATGTGTTTAGAAGCGAATCCTATAGACAGACCAATGAACACATATCGGAAAAGAAATTGGTTTGGACATATATACAAAACAATTTGCATTAGCAGCAGCACAGTTGACTAAATATTGGCAGACGACAACAGGTTTTTGGTCTCCTGCCATGAGGTGAACACACTCCTCGAGAGCGTGGCCAAAATGTATCTCACAATCCGGCCGGGTTCACCTTGAGATTTGAATCTGGCCGATTCACAACGGGCCAAGAAAGTCAAGAGGGATGAGGTTGTGAAAATCCAAACAAGCAAAATAGGTCTTACCCTTGTGGAATTTAAATTGACTTATGATACATCGGTGAGATGGGGTTTTGATGTTCAAAGAGAATCTGGAGGAATCCCGGGAGGAGTTAACAAACTAATGAAGCCCACTTCTGAGGACCGGCTATGGGTCCTGGGGTGTACGTCCGGGAGATTGATGGGCTGCTAATTACTATTTGTACTGTATCAAAGATGGTCTTTGGATAGAGGTAAAATCTAACCCTCTGTGGGCTTAACCCCGTGTAAGGCAGCCATGCTGTAGTAGCAGTGAGACATCACGTCCACAACATGATCTAAAGTTTGAAATGTTTATAATTCTCCATAGCCATGGACCAATCCCTGAAGGGAGCACTGCGGTGGTGAGCTTCCATTTATAAACCTGATGTAGGAGTAAACAGAAGACCTTTAGTCATAGCAGGGTGCACGCTACTACCCACAGAAACAGGCTTTAAAATAAGTATGAATAAAAAGAAAATAACAAAAGAGAGGGAAGAAGGAATGATCCATTATTAAACCACGATAATGGTAGACATAATTGAGACTAAAAGACTGACCATCTTTCAGTTTTACTTGTAAGTAGTCTCACAAATCGATTCTCTGGCTCATATTAAGTCTTATAGCAGACAGGCCCAATTCTGGGTGAATGGGGCGTTTCACTTTCTTTCTCTTCATATTTGTTTGACTGCCAGCACAAATCGTCCAGCACAAGTAAATGTAAAACAAAGTGTCAGGAAAGGATTCAAGTGAACGTTATGCAGACAGGCCACCGTAGAAATACCCTTAAAAAAATGTACCTTCTAAAAGCTTCTTCCACTCTTGCCAATGAGTTTCTCGTTAGGTATAATTCTCAAAACAGGAATCAATGAAACTCCGCCCCTTCCCATTTTGCTTTCAGGCCAAGGCTCTGGGCCGACGGACCCCAAAGTTCTGCTAGAACAATTTAGGACGGCTGGATCCGGGATACCTTGGTACCCAAGTAAGCCCTTAAATCAATTTTAACAATTAAAAGCAGTACTGCTTAAGTCTCAGTTATTGCTTATACGTTCAGTAAACTACTAAACGTTTGCTACTTCAGCTGGTAGTGGTGGTTTTCTACTGGCTGCTCTCTCTAACCTGTCATGGGTTTGGACCGGTGTCCCTCACACCCAAAAGGAACCCAATGGGTCTTTTTTCTAAAACCTTTATGACATTTTTTTATCAGTGAGTCAGTGAGTGAGTCAGTGATTGAGTCAGTGAGTGAGTGAGCCTGCCTGCGTGCACTGGCATATTTGTGTGTGTGCGTGCACGTGTGCATTGTCATGTGTGTGTGTGTGTGTGCACGTGTGCATTGTCATGTGTGTGTGTGTGTGTGCACTGTCGTGTGTGTGTGTGTGTGTGTGTGTGTGTGTGTGTGTGTGTGTGTGTGTGTGTGTGTGTGTGTGTGTGTGTGTGTGTGTGTGTGTGTGTGTGTGTGTGTGTGTGTGTGTGTGTGTGTGTGTGTGTGTGTGTGCGCGCGAGCGTGCGTGCGTGCGTGCGTGCGTGCGTGCGTGCGTGTGTGTTAGTGCGTGCACATACACACACACACACACACACAGCTGCACAGTGCTCCGTGCCTGTGACGCCTGTGAGCCAGGCTCCCACTACCTACAGCCTACCTGGCTGACTTTAGCGGGCGTGAGGATCATGTCGAGGACCCCCGACCAGCCGGCGACCACCCCCAGGGGGACGGCGTAGGCCAGCGCGATCATCAGGAACCGCCCGTTGCTGGAGGGACAAGGAGACAAAAGACCACAGGAAATGACCGATGTATAACCGCTGACGGAACAAACACCGGGCCGCTGCCTCGGAGGACGTCAAGCAGGATACTGGGAGTTGTCTGAACATCCACAATAACACTTAACAATAACAATAATAATAAAAACAACCATGTAGTAGACAGCGCAGCCACCGGTTATGAAAGGCCCATTGTTTAAGACTTCAGTGGCCGTGTTTGAAGGCATGTCTCACACACACACACACACACACAGAACGCATGCACAAACAGAACGCACGCACACACACACAGAACAGAGGCACACACACACACACACACACACACACACACACACACACACACACACACACACACACACACACACACACACACACACACACACACACACACACACACACACACACACACACACACACACACTTCCACCTGACAGATGTTGTCAAGTCATAACCAATTGCGGAAGAAAGGCTCTTCCTTCTAGCAAAAGGGTGATGACCTTGGCGGGTGGCCGCGTTGGTTTCACTCGGAGGCAGAGTAAAGCAAGGCATTATTAAGGTTAGGGGATTCACTTCCTTATCCTTCCTTAGTCCCATGAGTCGCAGTGCTCTCAAACATTGTACGGATCAGGAAAAGAATTATTCCTGAGTATTGCAATTCTTTGCTTCTGCAATACTCGAGAGGTGGACTGAAAAAATCCTTTGTTCTCTTTTTGAGCCGGCTCTCCTAGTGGAAGTGAATTAATGGTACCCACCTACAGACAGTGCTTCAATGTATTACACCATAGTCCATTTACAGGGACTATATTCTGTTCTGTTCAGCCGCTTACATTTAGAAAACAATATGTCAATTGTTATGTGTGAGGTCCCACATGATTCCCTTCCCTAATACATAGGGGCAGTGCCTTCTGGAAACATATCATCTGGGGATCTTCTATAAAATACTAAAATACACATAGAGGGACTTTGTAATAACCATTTAATGGCAGGTTTAGACAGTCTGTCTAACCTGACTCGGGGTACATTTCATGAGTGAGGCATGGTTGTTGTAATGCTATTACTTTACCTTTAAAGCTGTTAAAACCAACGCTGTAGGTTGAGTGGAAAGACAGCTAATCAAAACGCTGTTAAGGTGTCGAAAGGCACTTGATTAAATACATGCACAAAACAAGTGGGACATACAAGTCACTCTGCCTTTTGAATTCTGTTGAAACCAACATAATTGGCTTTTTTGTTTTGTAATAATGGATATACTTCAGCAGGATGATCACAGGACCACTTATAGCTGACAGCGTACTATTAGGTTGGGGGGGCTGCAGTCAAACAGAGTCCTTAACCAATCAACACAGTTCTGCTAGTTAGCATGTCTACACTGTGGTACCCAAACACTTTTGCTTATGGCCAGCCTCTGCAACTGCACTCGTCTCCATTTAGTTTGAAGTGCATTATATCGCAGCCTAAACTTACAACAGTTGTGCCACTGTTTGCCAATATATAAGGAATAATGTAGCGTGTAATTGTTGAGGTTCGGGCCACGGCGACTGTTTTAAAGGGTGATATGGAGGTTTATTTTTATCGCCTCGGTTTGAGCAGAATGCTGGCAGCGTCTCGGCTGAGTTTACAAAGTTGGCAAGTTCAACATTTTCTGAGTTACTTCACAGACATGGGGAAGAGTATCCCACACATAATCGATCTGAATGTTGGCAAAGAATGAATCCCCCCGCACCCCACCCCACCCCAGCGCGCACACGCACGCACACGCACACACACTTCTTTCATCACAGACACACAATTATGAGAAATTCCTCCAATCAGTTCCTTCCCAATTACAATCATTCCAAACACCTGTGCTTATACGCCCAGTGACGTGGGGCCCCGGATTCAAAAGCCGTCTGTGTCGCAAACAATGAAAGGCTTTTTGTTGTGGCTGTTGCTGTTGTCGTTGCTACATTGTTGTCACAGTAAGGCCGGGACAGCCGCAGCGATGTCCCTGATTGTTTTGTCTGTCTGCCTGCTTCTCTGCTTTGCTCGTGTTGGTATCGGTTTGTT
>NW_028178176.1:0-10000 GCF_964030765.1 Micromesistius poutassou | reverse complement strand
ATATATTCAATACATTTGTGTACATATAACATACACAACTTTCTGTGCCATAAATCAAGAAGCCTAAATAAAATTTAGAAGATAACTTTATATCTTTTGACTTGATTTGGCATAGGCCTACTGTAGGTTAATAACTTTTAATACAATTCAGTAACATAGTCTAACCTAAGGCTCTTCTCTTAATCGCCAAAGTTTCCAACGCAAGACTCCAACATTAGTTGAGTCTAGTCGATGCACATGTTCTGAATGGTGGACTCACTGAAACGCGTGGTCTTTATGGTTGCTAAGGTGATTATGCTAAGCAGCTAGCTTACAGAATAGGATGCTAATCATAACAATAGGGTTAAAGAGTTGAGGAGCTGCTGTTGGATAGAGCCTTGCGGCATTTAGTACGGACATTACACCTGACCGCGACTATCAACATGACAGCCAAGGCTGCCATTGTGTGTGTGTGTTGGCTAGGGTCTGTCTTTTCTAGGGTGTGTGTGTGTGTGTGTGTGTGTGTCAGTGTGTGTTGCCGTGGGAGGCGGCCGTTTATTCGTTCAACCAGGGTCATGTTTTAAATGCCAATAGCTTCAACTGACCATATGGACCGTGGAGCGTTAACTTGTAGTTTTTCACATCAGAATGCTAATGACTTTTTGTGGTGCTAGTAACTCTTCCTTATTAACCAAGGTGTCTGTATCATGCACCCCCCTCCCCACCCTGAACCCTCTCCCAGGGGGAACCAGAACCGGGACCTGGCCCAGCAGTGGCTGGAGAAGCTCAACGTGCAGTGGGTCCTCCAGAGGTTCCACCAGGACTGTCACGAGGTTGGAAACAAACGCACCCGTTCCTCTGTCTGGAGTGGTTCTCTGTGTGAGATGATTCTGTGTGAGGGCTGGAAAACCCATGCTTTATCTCCCAGAGCGCTGGCTTTGGGTTAGGAGATGAATGATGTCGCTGGGACAGTTTTGCCTGTGTGTCTCTATGCATGCCCGTGTGACGCTGGATGACATTGGAAGATGAATGACGACGTCCTTGTAGCTTTCTTAGCTGGCCATATTTGTTGGTCTGACTCTATGCTGAGGGTCTACTTTAGCCCTCTTTACCTTGCGCTGTTTTCCTGTTTCCTAGCCTATGTTGTTCCTTCATTCTAGCCTAGCTCGTCCCTTCGTCCCAGCCTAGCATGTGCCTGCGCTGGCTGGATCCTTTAGTTTAGCCTCTGCTGCGTGTTCGCCATCCTGAATAATTAATCATAGCTTCTCATCACTAATTCAAAGTTGCAGTGTGCGTGCCTGTGTGTGTGTGTGTGTGTGTGTGTGTGTGTGTGTGTGTAAACAAGACACTCCGCTTATTATGGAAATGATCATGATATATAAATATATCTATAATGTGATATCACCAACCATCACATGCCACGTGAACAATCCTCATTGTCTAGTTCGTCCCAACATTTCTGTGCAGTTGTATACCGTTGAAGTGTGTACCACGCTAGACCTCACCACCGAGACATACACCACGCAAATATCTCCAGTCAGGGTATAGCGCCCCGCGTCCCCTCCAGGGTATAAACCCTGCATTGGGGGGGTCCTGAATGCATCCTTTGGGGACCGAGTCCCCCCCGTTAACTTTGTTCTGCAGAAGGACTTACTTTGTCTGTGTCTGTGTTGCCGTCGCCCTCTTGCCCCCCAGCTTTTAGAGCAGAGTATTATGGGATGGAGGGGAGGGGAAATGAATTATGCATTCGAGGGGACTTCCATTTTGAAGCTGATTGCGAGGAGGGAAGTCAACGGTTTTTATTTACCCTGACATTTACTCTAGTCAAAAAACACGCAGTGAAGCAGCTAGTGTGAACCGTCCCACCAACCAACAAACACCAATGTTTAGGCACTGATTGATGATACTCGGGGTACCATCGGGCCTCTCCGGGGGATTGTGGGGTCCATTAGTGGGACTTTGGGCTCGGAGCCTAAAAAGTAGAGTGAACCCTCTGGAGTGTGGAGGCTCTCCCCAGGTCAGTGGTGCTGAATCACCTTGTTGGGACACACACGCTTTTAGGCTTTCCTGGCAACATGGCGCCGTTGTGCTGCAGGAACACCACTGAGGTTGTCTGCTTTTGTGTGTTGTTTGCATTGTGTGTGTGTGTGTGTGTGTGTGTGTGTGTGTGTGTGTGTGTGTGTGTGTGTGTGTGTGTGTGTGTGCGTGTGTGTGTGTGTGTGTGTGTGTGTGTGTGTGTGTGTGTGTGTGTGTGTGTTTGTATGCATGTGTTTTTTTTATATTAGTGTGTGTGTGCGTGTGTGTGTGTGTGTGTGTGTGTGTGTGTGTGTGTGTGTGCGAATGGATGCCGGGGAGCTTTGTAAATGTGTGTGCAGGTGTGTAGGAGGAGCAGACGTGGGATGTGTGTGTGTGTGTGTGTGTGTGTGTGTGTGTGTTGGTTGATGGTACCAGGGTTTGAAGCTAGGAAACATTCCCTCTAGAGAATTGACATCCCAGGCTGCATGTTTCACACCTAGTAGCAATCAATCTTCCTCCCCCCAGCTCTTCTTCCTCTTGTCTCTGTGTTATCCCTTCATCAACACTCCTCCCCCCCCCCCACACACACACACACACACAGTCACCACCACACACACATGCACACACACACATACATGCACACAAACACATACATGGACGCACAAGTGCACACACACACACACACACGCAAGTACACACACACAAACACAAACAAATGCACTCACACATGTGCGCACACACACACACACACACACACACACACATGCACGCACATGCATACACACAGCGCTAACTCCACCCCACCTCCACACTCCTTTCTCTCTCTCTCGCTCCTTCTCCCTCTCCCCCCCCTCTCTCGCTATCCGTCTTTCTCTCTCTCCCTCTCGCAATCTCTCTCTCTCTCTCTCGCTCTCTTCCTCTCTCTCTTTCCCCCCCCTCTCTCTCTCTCTCGTTCAATTTATTTACTGTCTCAGGGGGGCTATCAGTGTGTGAACTGCCCTGACCTCCACAGGCACAGATAGGCTTGTGATGGTGTGTGTGGGTGTGTGTGTGGGTGTGTGTGTGGGTGTGTGTGTGGGAGTGTGTGTGGGTGTAGTTGTGTGTAGTTGTGTGTGTATTGCTGCTAACACTTGTTAGATGCAATGTTAGCCAGTTATCTGCTTGCAATGTTACATGGATTTTCCCTTTTATCTAAGAAAATGGAGAAGAAAGAAGATGATTTTAATAGGGTTTCAGCTGTTAAATGTGTCTGTGTGCCAAGCATGTGCAGGCATTTGTTCAGGGACATGTTCAACACTAAGAAACACAAAGACATCACTGTTCCTTGGACATCGGAATCTGCTGTAATACGGATGCATCTCTAATGGAACTTGGATGCAGTAACTGTGGCTTGTGTGTTTGTTTTAATGCGTTTGGAGCACAACAAGATGGATATTAATGTGATGTATGTGTGCATCCATCCAGAGACCGGATGCAGACTCTACAGAGACAGACAGAAACAGATAGACAGAGAGAGAGAGAGAGAGAGAGAGAGAGAGATGGGGGGGGGGGGAGAGACATGAAAATAATTGTCCAGAAAAGACAATGATGAAGAGAAAAGGAAAGAGAAAATAATATAAATTAAGAGAAGACTCGATTGTCCAATAAGAGAGGGGAAATGATTTCCCTCATCTCTGTCCTAATCCTCCTTGTTCCTTATGTTCTCTCACCAACCCTTCTGCCTCGGAGCGGGTGGAGTCCCGCCCACTTCTGTCTCCTCCAATCCCTTAACATCTCCCCAGCCCCCACCCCCAGCCCCCACCCCCAGCCTGCACCCCCAGCCTGCACCCGCTCCAAAATAAAAGCATCACTAACCGGGACGGTTGTGCGGTTCTGCACATAGTGCCCCCCCCCCCTCCAACCACATTCTCATCCTCCCCTTCTCTTCTCCCGCCCCTCCACCTGCCAGCCAATCAGAACAGGAGGAGGGGGAGGTGGCAAACTACCTACTGGGTTGATATATATTTATTTATTTATTTCAAGAAGGGCGGGGCCTCTTCCCCCTACCCCCTCTCCATCATCCTCTACAGCCCAACCTCATTTACAATAATTACACACACACACACACTCACACAGTCCTCCACTCTCTCTCCCTGGCTTCCCCTCTCTCTCTCTCTCTCTCTCTCTCTCTCTCTCTCCCTGTGGGTTGAGTCTGCTGAGAGCCCAGCGACAGCAGAAAGGAGAGATAGAGAGAGCGAGAGAGAGAGAGACCTAGAGAAAGAAAAGGAGGAGAGCGCAGCCTCAGTCTGGATAGTCTCTCTCTGTGTCTCTCTGTGTCTCTCTCTCTCCCCCTCCGCCAGCAGCACACCGCCGTGCGTTGTTGCCCAGTCCTGCCTGCCAATTTCCCGGCAAACCTGCCTTTGTTTGAGACAAGTCATCTCTCCTCCCTCTTTTCATATCTCTTAAGGAAGACATCAGAACATCTCTCTCTCGCTCTGCCTTCATCGATCTCTGGCTCTCTCTCTCTCTCGCGCGTCTTCCCTCTCTCTCTCTCTCTCTCTCTCTCTCTCTCTCTCTCTCTCTCTCTCTCTGCATCAGGGACGCTTTTTTGCCGGGTCCCTGAAGAGGATACGGGAGGGGACGGGCGCGTCTGTGTGTTTGCGTGTGTCTGTGACTTTGCGTCTGTGTGTGTGTGTGTGTGAGAGACTCTGTGTGGGTGTGTGCACGTGTGTGTGTGTGTGTGTGTGTCAGCGAGGGGACGTAGCGGGCTGCGAGCGTGCAGACACCAGCGGCGGTTTGCTGCAGCCCGACCCTGCGGAGCGCCGCTCCCGCTAAACCCAGACACTCACCGGGAGCTCGCCGCCCTGCTCGCCGTCCCTCGCCGCGTGGACGTGGGGGTGGCGTGTGTGTGTGTGTGTGTGTGTGTGTGTGTGTGTCCGTCCGTGGGAGAGAGAGGGAGAGAGCGAGCGGGGGAGGCTATAGTGCAGCGTGGAGGCGTGAGGGTGCTTGAACGCGAGGAGGAGACTGGAAGGCTTTGATGTGAAACCGAGCGTGTTCGCCGTCAGGGAGGAGAGGAGAGGAGAGGAGAGGAGGATTATGGGCCGGAGGAAATGAGCTCAACCAGAAGGAGCGTCTTCTTTTGCGTTTCGTGTTGATATCGGACACGTCCCGCTGGTTTCACCGGTCTGCGTTTTGGCAGTTTGAGGTGTGTTGTTATGTTGTTGTGCTGTGTATCTGGTCTATTTTGTGGGACATTTCGGGTGCGTGTGTGTTTGCGCGCGCGCGCGTGTGTGTGTGTGTGTGTGTGTGTGTGTGTGTGTGTGTGTGTGTGTCCATGCAATCGTCCGCCACCATGTTTGTTGCTACACGTGTGTCAGGACACATGTGACCGTGTCATTCAATATGCATGATGCTGTGTTTGACCTTGCATTTCCTTGTGATTCCTGTTGTGGGTTTACTGGTATGTGTGTGTGTGTGTGTGTGTGTGTGTGTGTGTGTGTGTGTGTGTGTGTGTGTGTTGTGTGTGTGCGTGTTTATTGTGTCTGTATGTGGGACTTTGTGTGTGTGTATATGTATGAGTGGGTTTGTGTGTGTGGGAGGGTTTGTGTGTGTGTGTGGGGGGGGTTGTGTGTGTGTGTGTGTGTGTGTGTGTTTGCATGAGAGTGAATGTGTTTTGTGCTTGCTCTGACAAAATAGCAGAATCTGTTTATGCAGCCTAAGACTTATTAACAGTGTGTATGCTCATTCAACATTGTCCACTCTCTCTCTCCCCCCCTCTCTCTCTCTCTCTCTCTCTCTCTCTCTCTCTCTCTCTCTCTCTCTCTCTCTCTCTCTCTCTCTCTCTCTCTCTCTCTCTCTCTCTCCCTCCTGTGCTCTCTCACCTCTCTTGGCCCAGCTGGGGGACTGGGTGTGCGAGAAGATGCTGATGGCGAGAGACAGCAGCAGAGATGAGACCCAGAACCTCCACAAGAAGTGGCTCAAGCACCAGGCCTTCATGGCCGAGCTGGCCCAGAACAAGGAGTGGCTGGACAAGATCGAGAGGGTGAGTGAGTGGTGGTGACACACACACACACACACACACACATCTTCAGACCAACATCTGATTGGCTCTTCAGCGGCTGAGACTGATTGTGCTACTTGGATATTTTCGCTGGGAAGTCTTGAGGTTGGAGAGCTGAGCAGTTCTAGAGAAAAGGTTTTTCAGCTCTTTGGTTCTTAATGAGGCTGATGTGTCCCGTGTTTCTGTGTTTGAGTCGGAAAACCACCGTAGAAACACGACCAAAACCCAGACTCTGTACGCTCACTATCCCTGGTCTTTGTTGTGCATCGTTCCACACACTGCTATGATGGCTTGTACAACTGATTTTAGCGCAGATAACCATTCTACGGAGGATCTCTCTCAATGTAATGTGAGGGATTTTTATCTGGTCCTTAAAAACACAGCTTCAGTTCATTGCGTTTCGAGGGTGTTGGGTCAGATCCCATCCAGGTGTCCCACCGATGCATCTGGGTTACAGGCTCGATGTGAACCGTCCATTCATCCAAATGACAACAAGTCTACTACAGCACTTCTGCTCGTGACTGTGTTACGGGATCCCACTGCCTAGACCATTCTACGTCCCCTACCACTGCTGTGCTTAGATGGTGTTTATAGTAACACTGCTGTATTGGGTTACACTACTGTATGATGTGTGTATGCTTTATATGCTAAACAACAATTGGCGCATCTTTCCCAGGGGTAGAGTCGTTCCACTGAGGGTTCTTGTTCAGGAACGGGACATTCACAGCCTGTTGTATCTGGAGCAAAGCAACTGTTTGTGTTTCTACGTTTAGCCATCCTGATCATTTATAGTCATCATTTTAACACAAATATAACCAATGAGACGCGTTTGTGACGCCAATAAAGCTTTAAAGCATAAAGTTTAAATGTAATTGTATGGAATTAGGTTAATTAGGCTCTGAGGTTCTGACAAGGGAAACTTCCTGTCTTTTGGACTGGTCTAATTACAGCATTGATTTTTTTATCCTGATGTGAGATATTTGAGGGACATTTAAAATATAGCCACAGAAATTTGAATATTTACAGAACTTTATAGAAGTCAACAAGGATTCTTATAATTATTTTTCCAGAAAAGTCTGAGTATACCATTATCACACCAAAGCATTGTGTTATTGCAGATGTGAGTTGTTTTGTTAGAAACAATGATGACGGCGCTCTCTCACAATATTTCCCATCAGAACGGGGAAAAAAGCAAAGATGAAAAGATGTTCTGAAAAGAAATATTTACCTTTTTACAATATGTGAATAATGAATGAACGTCAAGAGCTCTCTGAATAACGGAAGCCATATTGTTCCCTATACATTTTGAGAAGGAGAGACAGGGAAGAGACGTTAGGAGACAGACATGGGAGACAGTCTCAGGATATAAATAGACCCTGTCTCCGTCTGGTTAAAAGGTGTATATCAAGGACTAGAGCGTGGAGCTGAAGCGTTTGGACGTTTAAATGTGTCTCTTCGCTGGGTCAAGCAGGCTCTTCTGAGCTTCTGGTGGACCTGCTGGCATATGCATACAACAAGTCTAATAAATGTTGATCATCAAAACATTTCCACTGTTCAGCAATGGCACAATTAGTCCTTTGTAGCCGCTAATACTGTGCTTCTATAAGAAAACAGCTTTCCCACTGGATTTCAAATTGGATGTGTGATTACACATTTGCACGTGTTTGTGTATATGACTGTAGTTTGTGTAGTTTGGACTACACATGCGATTGGGATGCTGTGTGTGTGTGTGTGTGTGTGTGTGTGTGTGTGTGTGTGTGAGTGTGTGTGAGTGTGTGTGTGTGTGTGTGTGTGTGTGTGTGTGCACATACGTGCGCACATACGTGAGTGTGTGTGTGTGTGTGTGTGTGTGTGTGTGTGTGTGTGTGTGTGGGGTGGGGGGTGGGGGGCGAGGGAAAGTTTTGAAGGAAACGAATGTGTCACTTCACAAAGTCCCGTGAAATCAGTGGAACTCCAGGTGCTCTGGGCTCACCAAACTGCAGGCCCAAGCAAAATACGAACACAGCAGAAGGCAGCAGTAGTCACGTGTCTGTGTGTGTAAAGAGGCAGCGGTGAGGACATGCCAGCTCCGAGCAGAGAACACAACGTTCATACCGGTCTTTATTCTGGGAGCCGGGAAAAGGTGAGAAACGACCCCTGTTTCTAAACCGGGAGTTGTGGTTTTGTGTAGGAAGGAAAACGGAGCGAGACACGACTCATGGCGGTGATTAAACAGCCGGGTTGAACGCTGACACCGCTGCTCTTCCGCTACACCGAGGCGATGTCCACGCCACGCCGGCCGGACGGGGATCTGTTGTCCTCGTGTCGACACTTTTACTAGCGTCTCCCTCGACACGTTCGAAACCGCCGCGCGCCCTCCCTGAAACGACGGAGAAGGACGCCATCTTTCCTGATGGCTGCTATCTGGATCATGTGGCTATCACACACACGTCATTCTAAGAGATATACGTTTGGCCCGTTCACACGTCAATATGAAACGCCGTGTGGGTGAATCCGGTTCATTCACTTAGAAGAGCATTTTCAGAAAGCCTACGTTTGCGGTGGTGCAAAACACCGGTTAAGTGGGAACGCTGAGCCCTAACTGAGGAAAAGAGATGCATTTAGTCAGGGGTCTAGTGTGCTGCTGTGTTCATAGTGCGGACACCACCGAGCAGATGAAACGGGCTACATGCCAGTGTGGGTGGATCTCACAGTCAGCCGGTGAGCCCTGGACTACAGCACAGTATTCATGTGTTCCCTCCGTGTGTTCCTAAATATCATTTGATAAGGTGTAGTGTGATGGTTTAAGCATTGTGCGTGTGTGTGTGTGTGTGTTTGTATGTATTTGTTTTGTGTGTGTGTGTGTGTGTGTGTGTGTGTGTGTGTGTGTGTGTGTGTGTGTGTGTGTGTATGCCTGTGTGTGTGTGTGTGTGTGTGTGTGTGTGTGTGTGTATTGGCACATTTCCATAGAGCGCTACGGTACGGGTAGGTGCGATTAGGTGCGGTATTATATCACGGTATGTTAATTTTATCTTCTAATTTCTATATAAATGCTTCTGATGGGGTATCAGCCAATCAGCGTTCACTCCCTGACTGACGTTACATAACAGCCAATCAGCGTTCACTCCCTGAGTGATGTTACATAACAGCCAATCAGCGTTCACTCCCTGCAGTCCAGAGTGAATCGCAGCAGGAGGAGAAAGTGATTGTTGCCATGTTGTCATAATATCATCCGGAGGCGCACACAACTTTTGACCGTGATATTATATATTATATTATAAATATTTATACATTATATTATATTATTTTGATTTACAGCTCCAGACCTCCTGCCGGAGCTCCGAGTGTTCTAGAATATCTTATAGAACACGGCAAAAAGCTGTGTGCGCCTCCGGATGATATAAATAAACGACTTGCTTCTTTAGCACTCGTTAAGTTAATAAAACACCGGTCACAATGGAACGTCAAAATCCATACCGTAGTGCAAATTCACACCGGTGTACTCTCTGTACTGTTTATACCGTATACCCATAGTGGGGTCCCAAAATAAACATACTGAGCCGCGATTAGCCGTACATAAATGTGTGTGTGTGTGTGTGTGTGTGTGTGTGTGTGTGTCTGTCTATGCGTGCATGTCTCTGGGCATGAGTGTGATTCCAGTGGTGTGAAGACACAGAGGGGGCTGCCAGATGGAAGCTGAGCACTGGCCGGCCTCCATTATGAACTCACACTACAGAACGGCGTGCTTTGTGGAGACATGCAGCTGGCTGATAGAAAGCAAACTGAATGTATGTGTGTGTGTGTGTGTGTGTGTGATCCTATTGATTGTGTTCTATTGCCAGAGCTTATAAGTCTAACAGCTCTTAGACCTCACTGAAACTTTTCATAGACTTAATGTTTTAAGAATTCTCTCTGTCTCTCTCTGTCTCTCCCCCCCCCCCCCCCACCTCTCTCTCTCTCTCTCTCTCTCTCTCTCTCTCTCTCTCT
>NW_028178177.1:0-15166 GCF_964030765.1 Micromesistius poutassou | reverse complement strand
GCTGAAACCAATCGACTGTCTGCTTTATTTTTCTTCTTGCGATGTCTTCTCTCCGTTCGTGCGTGCAGAGCTCAGTACACTGTCTCATTGTCACCGTTATGCTAAACTCCTTGCAAGTGCTTTGCATGAGGTGTCCATCATGGAGTTACGTAACACTAATGGCTAATGGAGAGGTGCGAAGAGCTTTATGATGTAAAATGGACAGAGTTTGGAATGACGTGTATGCTGTGGCCTGGGTAGAGAATCACACATTCATGAAGATGCAAATTTTCCAGTTGCAGGGCACTACGTGTTCACAAACACACACACACACACACACACACACACACACACACACACACACACACACACACACACACAGTTGCAAAAGTCAAGTGTTTTTGCATTTGTAACAGGTAGGGGGCGCTTGAGTAGGTCGAGAGGAGTGGAGAAGCCGAGAAAAGTAAAGGAGGAGGGGAGGGATTGCGAGAGGAGGGGATAGAGAGGTAGAAACCATGGGAGCCAGACGGACCTCTATACACACACGCACGCAGACACGCACTCACACATTCAGTCCATCTTCAGCTCCTGACTTGTATCTGCACTGACAAGTCCCACACACACACAAATGCATCGACACACACGTTAGATACAGGTATTGAAACAGAGTAGTTTGCAACCAACTGCACTCACACGTTAAATATTCCATAAAGTAGGACTGGTGATTTGCCACGTGCACGAAGACGGGCATAACTGTGTATCGTCAAACTCTACAGCAGGCAGAGCCAGAGTCAAGAGCGCACACGCACACACACATGCAGTATTCTATGTCTCCACAAGGGGGCTGACGTGAGTTCCTCCGCCGAGCCCTCGCTCTGAATTCCATCCAGACGGAGCACTCTTAGCACTTGTGGTGGTGGATAAACGAGTAGAGGCACAACTCCTTGAGAACCCCGCGCAGACTATAGACACAAACTATATTTTGTAATAATAAAGTTAAGCTCCTCAGATGGTAAGATAAGCAATTGCCCTTGTGAATCCCCTTGTGAAATGGCAACTTTCTGTCCTTTATTTTTTTTAGCTCCCCTGAGAATAGGTGGAGCAGGCGCAGGGTGGTGGAGTTGGAAACATGTCACATTCCATATTAGAAGAGTTCATCGTTCATTTCTTTCAATAGCCTTGTATGGAAGTCTTATTTCCTTCTCGGTCCTGGGACGTTCTTGGGTAAATCCACTGCAGATGACACAGAGAAAAAAAAAGGTTGAGGCAATTCCATGCCAGTCTTTGTGACGGCTGGTAAGCTGGGTTTTGCGTTCCTCATCCAAAAAAAAACATAGACTGGCGAATGTTTCTTGAAGGTTTTATATATAAAAAAATAATCTCAAGAGTCACCTGTTAATAACCATTGTTGGTTAAAACCGAAGAAAATGTAGAATTTCATTATGCCAAAGTTTTATTTCCTTTAAATTCCTGGCCGTCTAGTCAGTAAAAGCCGATCTGAATACCCTTAAGCCATCAGGTGTCAGAGTGAATGCCATGGGCAGATTTTACTGGCATTCCTCGTCTTACTGCTGGAGATGGTTTTCACAGAGCTATCTGTGGAACAGCTTGCAGTATCTCTTACTGACCCCAATACCTGATCCTTCCTCTGCAGCCAGCCTGTCAAAGTCTTTCATTTATATTCACTCATTTCATGTACGAATCAATATACGGCTAATGATGCAAATATGTGACTAGTCTTGAGTGCAATATTTACATTTATTCTGTAACCACAAACTGGTGACATACTTTGGAACAAGACTAATGCTCTACCTTCTTCTTGAAGATCTGCATCAGGATTCACCCTAAATCCCTTAGGATAACAGAGTCAAATTACATCAGCTTAAATCATCGCGGTAGACCCAGGAAATATTAGGCCTACATTTATTTACCTTATTGTGAAAACAAATAATTAACCTTTTTCTACGTATGTTGTTCATCAATACAGTATTCTCCTTTGCAGTCCTCAAACACATGGCATGCATATTTATTTTGGCGAGGATTTGTAGCTATCCCACAATCCACTCATTCCCCTGCTGGGCCCGCCAATGGACCGCGACCCGCAGTTTGGAAACCACTCTACAATTCTTACGGTTTTGACTGTTACCAAGGGCAACATTGAGACTGGTTGTCTATAACCGCATGGCTAGTACCAAAATGCTAAAAGCCTAGCAAAGCCTATCAAAGCAAAGCCAGAGACCCAGGGAGTGAATCAGCCAGCCAACCGACCAATTAAAAGCAAAAAAAGAGATTGATTGATGATTGAAATCTGGAGTAAAAATGTGTGTGTCATAGCGTCTGTCGCTGTGTCATGGTGTCGTTTTGTTTTTCTTAGTTAAACGGCAGACATTACCTAAGCAATTATTTCCCCCCCGCTCCCATTTTCTACTCACGTCTGGGTTGAATGTCAACCGGACGAGAGAGCAAGCTAACTCATGGGGGAAAGAAAGTGAGAGAGGAGGGTGAGGCAGAGACCGAGACAGAGAGTAAAGGAAATAACTAGTTGCTGGTCTAGCTGGACCTACAATGAAATGTTCACCACTGTGGAAAGAAGGCCCTTTTTTACAGAGTAAGCAAATTCACTTTTAAATCTGTCAAAACAAATAAATACTGAACATGACTCAGAATGCACTGACAGAACTGACACACACTGCATCTTATCCCCCCCTCCCACCCTCTCTCTCCTCTTGCTACCAGGCTGTGCTCTCTCATTTCCATCTTGTAAACATAACACACAGCGAGAAGGAGTGGCCGGAGCGATAAAGAGGGTGACAATTACAGGTGGATGTGACTGTCCACCAACGCTGCTGTCCGGCAGAGCTCAAACGTGGGGGAGGGCGGATGTGATGATGGAGGAGGGCGTGTGTGCGTGTGTGTGTGTGTGTGTGTGTGTGTGTGTGTGTGTGTGTGTGTGTGTGTGTGTGTGTGGTGGGGGGGGGGGGGGGGGGGGTTGCACTTTGATGAAAAGCAGACAAGTCTAGACGGTGTAGTAACCCACCCACACACATGCACACCATACACAGATACCTACACACCACTATGGTCGACTACATCTACACTAACATGATTATCTCTGTACTATATATAGTAAAATACATGTAATTCACATCAGGAAGCAGCTCATGTAATGCAATTGAAACCACCCTCACCCTCACACTTTCCAATGAAGAATCCTGAAATGAAAACGTTTGCAACATCACATAACAACCTCTGGTACCTATTTCTGTATTTTTTTGTCCGGAGACATTATAGGACATGCAGTTGAATCGGTAATCCTTCTAGAATCTTTGGAGACCATGGCAACGGATGCTGTTATTTCTGTGCGTGCATTCCGTTCCCCCACCCAGGTGGCGGTTAGAATGCATTTGAGTCGTCATGGTTACCCCTCAGATTCGTGACACCTTGCCCCGAAGCGTAAAAAGGTGCAGACCAATAAAGGAGGGTTATGAGCAGCACCTGTGTTTGCCCGACGATGCCGCCTCTGTGAAACGTGGCTGTTGTCTCGTTGTCGGGGAGCACTGGGTCAGAAGAAGTGTTCAGAGTTAATTGGTGAAATGTTGCCTGGCAACATCCCCGGAATCTTTAGTGCTCCATATCCAATCACAGAAGGAGGTGAGATCCTTTTTGCCGCCAAGGAAACACAACACAGGGTTATCGTCAAGAATACACAGCATCTGATTAAACTCAGCTGTGGTTTCCAACATGGGAATTGTCTTTCTTCGTTGTAATATCAAATCAAATATTAGTAGGCCTACACACCAAGGCATTAAGGCCATGTTTTGAGTTAAGAATGAAAAAACCAACAAATCAAGCAATTTCTTTCCAGTCTCTGTTCCAGGAATAGTGTTATATGGTTCTCTCCCAAGTCATTAATAAAATAGTGAAATATGGTTCCAAAACGAATAACAATGCTGAGAAACAGAGCCATCGGCTTGACAAACCCACCCACTACCACCTGCTTTGGATTTGATCAGACATTGGTTTTGTGTGCAACCTTTTTTTTTTTTTTTTTTTTTACACGTTTTTCCATTTTGTTGTTGATGCGTTTGCCACGCAGCATGCCCGGGGCTGGTAGCGTGTATATGAGCTACTAAAGGGCTAGTATGTACCGGTTAACCTGCTCAAAGTGTCTGGGACTTCTCCAGCTTCATGCTAAATTATCCGATAGTGGTTCATACATTCCTATCACTTTAACAAATAACGGTGGTGAAAGTATTATGAACTGACACGCATTGATTTTCTGGCCCTCTGGCACAGCTAATCGGCACACATTGTTCAGCGTTTATGTTTTTAGGGTTGACTCTGAACCAAACCATCTTGGTTTCAGTGATGAAACCAAGATGCTCTCTGGTGACTCAGCTCTAACAAACCGCTGCCTTTGTTAACTTTCTCCAGACTTTGCTGGACGCTCCGGACCTTGGATCGCCTCCCATGTCGGAGTCAGCGCGAGCGCCAGCCGAGTTGGCCACGGAGGGGCCGCTAAGAGACAATAAGAGAAACGAGAAAATGTTACAATAATAAACGTTGCAAAAAATGTAATTTGTTTTGTTGAGGCTAAAGTTCCAGAATGATCGATCGGTTGGTGTATTGAAGGGGAGGGTGTGACGGGGTTGTGTCCACTGATGGAACATAAAGTCACCGTCTGTTTGTGTTGTGGTTCCAATTACCTCACATACACACCCACCAATCCTTTGTCCGTGTTATTCAAAATGGGGGCCTGTGCACTTACTAGGTATTAAGTAATAAAGTTATTTTTTGTATTCATCAAATTACGAGGTGCGGGAAGTCGGTGTTGCTGCCATTTGCTAAATATTACAGGACCCTAGGGATGTGAGTAGGAAGGTGGGGTGGATGCACTTACCACACCCCTCTCTCTCTAAATCTCTCTCTTTCTCTCTCTTTTGCAAAGGGAGGACAGTCTGCATAAAGGAACACGAGCTTGGGTACTGGAAATGTGAACTATGTGGAACGAATGCTTGTAGACTCTAAGACAAACACAACCTGATCCAACAGAAACGCACTGATCCCACGGCCCATTGATGGCTCCAGAACAATAAAAAGAAAATATCCAAGCCCATGTCTACCAGTCCAACACCACTACTGGACCAGAACCGACCGGGCCGAAGAATGTGGCGTCCTAAAGTTACATTTATCTTTCCCACCCATCCATTCATTTCCTACGGAGTATTTGGCCTCTGTTGGGCCCATGAACCAGGGTATTGACAAACCCCAGCAAGACTTATTGAATCCAAGAGAGAATGATGCACTGGTTTGGAAAGTTTTCGAGACCTATTCAAAGGTTTTCAGATGAGTTGTATGGGAACACAGAAGGGTTTGACCACACTGTATCCACCCGATGCAGTGACTGGGTTTTCCAGCAACCACATAATGAATTCTCATCAGACTGGATCCGAACAGATGTGGCCAACACCTAATTGAGCTCCGCCAACTGGTTCTGCCTCTGCTTCTTCTCTCTACATAAATGCTCTATCTTTCATTCTATCTTGGCTTCCATCATCGTCGCCTTTGTATTTGTTTTTCCTGAAACACTGTCGGCAAAAAACGAAAGTTGTTGCGATGTTAACTTAAACGTCCGCAGATCATGTGGCTGACACATTTCAGATGCTCCTGCACCCCCACCGCCCCCACCCAGATCCCGGGCGGAGGTGTTGTCTCCTGTGGTCCAAAACACTCTGTTCCAAGCACTATGACATATCACCACATGGAGTATGGTGAGCCACTGGTGGCTTCAATCCAATATCCCTGGCGAGTCTTGGAATCCATTGACTGTAGTTCAATTCATGCTAGTGAGAGACAATGTATGAAATGCTAGGATGGAGATAGTAACTATGGTTACCTCATTAACTGAATGCACCTTATTCCAGGCTAAACAATGCGCGCCGCCATGACGACCAGTCCGGTTTCCCATTTCCGGTTAGAAGGGAGAATACGTAGCTGGTAGTACTTTAGTGAGAGAATGAGTTCAGGCTCCATTTGCCATTTTGACCTAATGTAATATATAACTTGGGATTACTAACGAATGGCAGAAGAGACTGGAGAACAGTGAACGATCACCTTTTAAAGGACAAGAACAAAAAGTTCTCTCTGTCTACATGAGAGTTTGTCTGGTGTGCCACAGGCCCCGAAATTCACAGAGGAAGTGTTTAGACTGGTGAAGTGGGTTACCAGGCGCTTTCAATTTAGATTGCTATCAAGGTATTGGGTTCCCACTACCAAAGACCCACGGCAAAGAAAGATGGCCGACCTCCATTTCATCCAGAGAACATATACACATCTGAGGAGATAGCAATGAAAAGGGTGCCTTAGTAAATGGTCATGAATTATGACAAAAAACATTTGTTTTAAAGAGCATTTTTTTAATATGGACACAGACATATAAATAACGGCAACATAAGTACACGATACAAAACACAATTGTTCAAAGAACAATGCTCACGATTGAAAAATTTCTACCTAAATTGACATCTGCACAGAAAAAGTGACATAATACAGGTCTCAGCTTACTTTTTTTTTGTTCAATCAGCTAATTCCTTCTAACATGCGCTGCAGACGAGTCTATGAATAGGCTGTATTGTTGTGAACCAGACCAAAGGCGCTTTTGGGTAAGATGGTTAATACCAAATTTCCACTGGATCAATGTGATTTCCGTTGTGCAAAACAAATACCTTTCCAGGTCAGTGATAACATCAAGATGCAATTCTGTGGTCTGCTAGCAATAAGCAGACCAGGAACATTCGGTGGTGGTGACTGTGGATAACCGAGAAACCAGTTCAATCCATCGTAGTTAAAAGCTGTGCAGGACTTGAAAGGACATGAATGCAACTGTGATAGTGTATCTTGTGTTTATTTCACAACCGCATCAAGAAAAACATTCAAACCCTTATTTATTTTTTGCTTACAATATTCTACTCTCCTAACCAGGAAGCAAGGATCATTTACAACCCACAGAATACGAGAGAACACCATTATTTTTTTATCCCAGAACATTTCAGTCTTTTTGTTTACGATTTCTCATGCAAACAAGCATCTCTCCTTGTTGTGAAGTAACATTTAAGGCCCATAAAAAACAGCCCTTTAAATGAACCGCCGTAGTGTCCAAAGACAGATAGCCTTAAATGGACTAGGAACATTCCTCAGATATTGCCTAATATGTTTCCTGCATGTGTGTGTGTATGTGTATGTGCGCATACGTGCGTGTATGCATGCACGTCTTTTACGCGTGCGCTCTGCAACATCTGTCCATGTCATCATTTGGCCATTGTATTTCCACAGAGCTGCCTGACAAGTGTTCCCTGGTATGGGAGTCACTCTCAAGCTGTTTTCCTGTGAGTCACCATACGTTGCTGCTTCTACTTCCACAGTGAGACTATTGCGCCATGCTTTAAGCCTTTCCACTTAAATCTCTGACCTACACACCATTTTCTTCCACACTCCCTTGTGTCCATCACTCTTCCGGTTATTGATTTCCACATCAAGCATCAGTGCATGGAATCGGATGCCGTGTACACATTGACACACCGAACCCGTCCACTAGCTTTGGCTGCAGGCCAAGCAGCGCTAGAGATAAGCGATTAGGCCGGGACTCCACACTGAGGTTAATGACTGGTAATGTGTTCCTCAGCTGCATACCTGATATCCCAGGGGTGTGGTCTCTGAGCGGCACATTCCACCCCATCCTCCTTCCCATCTGCGTTAGGATTCAGTATGAAACTGTAGCAAGGACAGCGCTACACGTCACCTAGGTGGCTGACACACTCCACCTAGGTGACTTTATTGGGCTCCTCCAGAAAAGGACACAGGGTGGAAAATCTGGTTCATTGTAAAAGTTTGTAGACGATGATACAGGAGCTGGCTGTGCATGTTGCCATGCATCTCCCTGAGGGTGTGCAGTGATGGCTGGTTTACCTTTGCAAACTGATTGCTCAATGTGCAACAGGTGTGCAGCCTTACCCGGCCCTAAGGACCAATCAGTCTGACTCGGGCATTGGAATAATAACACAGTACAATAGTTGGAATATCACTCACAATTATTACTACTACTGCTATTTTACGTTTTGCCTTTACCAAACCAATTTATCAGAGAAAAACAACTGTAAACAATAGAATCATTAATAGTAAAAGATGTTACTTGAGATGTTATGTCATTATCTAAATTGATCCTACTGTACAGTCATCCAACACTTACGCAATCTGAAGAAAACTCAGATGAGTTTACATTTCTTCACACCCTTTATCTTATTAACAATTTGGCATAAGGCCACGACAACTTATTTCTAGTGATGCCAAATTCCTCCTCAACCCTCTTATATTAGCCTCACTTATATCATTGCACGGCATTCCATCTAAATCCGACTGGATGGTAGAGTTAATGCTCAGCGCAGACTGTATAATTAAACTGCATACCTGATCATCTGCTGATGTTGGACCAAACCCAGGCCCACTTCATGCAGATACTATTTTAAGAAACACTAAAGGAGAATGGTTTTGTTTTCTGTTGTGGCAGAACAAATCAACACAAGCGTGGTGGTTAGGAGGGGCTATTAACGTTTCAAATTGCCCTGCGCACGAAAACACTGTAATCTTTCAATCCATGCAGAGGTAAGCTGGTGTAGCGTTCTGGTGGTGTTCTCTAGTGACAGCGAAGGAGTACACTTGAAAGCCTTTCTCTTCTATTATTTCTTCTTTTTTTTTCTTCTTCTTCTCGTGTCAAGCCTGGTCTTGATTTAAAACCGGCTGGTGGATTCCACACCTTCTAGAAAAAGCTTTCAAGGTGTTAGAGGGGTCTTAGTGGTTTGAGGCAGCACACAGTTATTACGGATCCATGCTGCTTCCGTGCAACACACAGGCTAACCCTCCCATGTTCAGGATCCTGTCTCCCCACAGATATTGCTCCTTAAGAGCTCGGGATAGTTGCCGTTGCCCTCTGATGACGCAGCAGTCCCCCACGACAGGACTGTCGCCGAGACCACCACCGTGGCGCTTCACGTGGAGGGCGAGCGACCATGGAACCGAAAAAAAGCAAAGGCATTTTGAGAGATCTATGAGTATGTCGTGTATACGTCACATGCTACGGCACTGCACCTGAAACCTTCCTGCTGCAATTCGGTGTCACGTTTTAAAAAATGGCTTTGAGTTATTCTGTTCCAAAAGTGATCCTCTCTTTGCATGGTGATTACAGTACAGCTGCAACTTTATCCCAACACATCCCCCACCTCCACCCTCCACCCAACATCCAACAACAATACCTTTTATTAGTATCTCCTACACCCATAAAGAAGCGATGACTTATAGTCATTGTTGTTGTTAGCCCTTAGCTATGGAGTGAGTGTGTGTGTGTGTGTGTGTGTGTGTGTGTGTGCGTGCGTGCGTGCGTGCGTGCGTGCGTGCGTGCGTGCGTGCATGCGTGCGTGTTTGAGTGTGGGTGTGTGGGTGTGTGGGTGTGTGTCCATCCCAATGGGAAAACCCCTCATTTCAAGCTTTTGCTCATCAGTGGACCTCCTTCCCTTTTTGCCTCTCCCTCCTTTTCATGATTCCTCTTTGAGAAGGAAGTTCTTAAATTTCCTTCTTGTCCTTTATTTTTACAGGTACCAATTAAATTATTATACCTTTGTGATCACTCTTTAAAGCGTCAGTGAGTACTGTATTTAGAAAAGTGCTATGCAAACTTCATAATTTCTGCAATTAAGTGTTGCCAACAATGTAAAACAAAGAGGAATAGACATACTGGTACATTTAAACCAAAATCACATAAATTAGTCTTTACATTACTGTACATTAAAAGAACAACCACGCAATACACGGCAGCTTGTGTCATTTCTTTACCTTGTATTTTCTTCCATTGCATATCATTTGGAGACTGAACCTCTCTATTGTATAAATTGCTTGGCAACCACCATATCAAGCTAGCTTCATAATCCTAGATGACTTTTGGAACGCCCTCTACTTTGTTTGGCAGTGGAGAAAGCGTTTGGCTGGCGTCGGCCGACTCCATAATGAAGAACAGACCAAAGTGGAAAGTAAGATGCTCAGGGAGAAAACATTGACAAATCATCCAGAGCCAAATTCTGGAGATTAATCCCAAATCGATGTTTTCTTTCTAACCTGAACCAAACCTTCAACACAGACTTTCTCCCACACCAGGTCCTAGCTTTGCTTCCTATCATAAGCCCTTGTTTTCAGTACAGACTTTGCGTGCCAACAGTGCCTCTTCCAAAGTCTGGTTATTTTCTATAGAAGTGCATGTGCCTACCATCTGATGAAACTTGAATCGCTTATTCCTCATGTCTAGAAAATTGGCAATTTCCATAAGGCTGACATCTCCCCTCATTCACATTTGATTTGTAACAGTCATGGGGTTGTCATTATCTAACCATGTTGCCCTCACAATATGGCCTTTGCAAAACATGTTTTACTTCTAAACAGTTCATTATTACACTTCAGGTATTTTGGATTGATGCATTTTGTGTGAAGCATTTTTTTGTATTAGTAATTCTTCTAGTAATTCAAGTGAAAGGATAAAATATTTCTTCTACATCTGTTATGTACATGTACTACTGGGGTCAGATCCACTCTGGCAAATGTGTTGTGTTTCAACAAGAAGAAGACAAATGGTTTGGGAACGCCAAAGTCTGGAAGAGATTTTTGTGAACTAAAAGAATACAAAAGGTTTTCAAAAGCCCCAGTTAGTCAAAAGGTTTTAATGATTCATTTTATTGACTCCCTTCCAGTCACCAGAATGTAACAATGGCAACATGTAGTAGTGTATCAATAGAAAGAATTACTTACAGGAACAATCCTACATGGTAGACTTAATGATGACGATTCTAAGATGAATTGGGATGAGTTTAAGTGTGATGGAAAAACTCATTCCAATTTTGACGTGCCTGTTCCCTTAGATTAGATTAGGATTTCTTATGTTTTTATTCGTGAGATACCTCATCTGTCTTTGGAACATTCTTGAACAGAAACAGCAGGAAGGGAGCAACAGTCACAAAATAAAAGCCAGCAAATACAAACAAATCCAGTATGAGAAAGTTTATCTGATACATATTTATCCCTTAGCCCGATGTTTCTAAAACATAAATGTTACCTGGCCCAAAAGTTAAACATAAAAGACAGAATATTTCACTACCAATTCCCAGGCCTTTTTCCCCTCTTAACACCACGATGACATCAACACTGCTCCTATTCCCCTCAGCCATCAGACAGCTGTGTTTGTTCAGCTTGTTTTTATAAATAAAGGTCAGGCAATGATGTTATTGAGTGACAGAAAGGCCGCCGGGCCACACGACTGGCAGTGCGATTGGTCATTAGTGCAAATGACACACCTTAACTTTGAAAGGAACTAAATCCAACACACCTATTACTTTTAAAACCATCAAATCATAATTAATTAACGCCCTGAGGCCATGCTGCTGATTGGCCAGACAGCTGTGTTTGTACACCACCCCCCCCCCCCCCCCCCCGTCAAACACCCACCTATGTCTCCCTGACAGGATGGGATGTTAACTTTGAGATGCTTTCCTTAAAGTAGAAGTTCTGTTGCCATGGATATGTAAACTCTGTGGGTCTTGAGCAATGGTTTCCTTTGTATGTATACGTGTGTGTTTGTGTGTGTGTGTGTGTGTGTGTGTGTGTGTGTGTGTGTGTGTGTGTGTGTGTGTGTGTGTGTGTGTGTGTGTGTGTGTGTGTGTGTGTCCTGATACAATGTGTGTGTGTCCTAATAAGGACTTAAAGAGAAGGCTGTCAGTTTCAAAAGGATTCCTCCAGTGTAATTACCATATCTATTAGCATCAAAACACAGCCCCTATCCCATTGGTCGGAATACCGACATTTCCCACAGTAACCCTGGACCAATCCAGAGCTGTTTGGCTGCCGGGGCTTTCGTTGGTGCCTCTCTTTATTTGTGGTTGTTTGTGTTCCATTCACAAGGACCGCTGTCTATAAAGCATCCATGGCAAACTCTCTTTTTACTCAATAACATACAAACTCTACTCTTTCCCTGAAGCATTTCCCGGCATTACGTCACGTTCTATTCAACGCATTAAATCATTCTCCATCGTCACTTAGAGAGAAACCCTGCACTCTATCTCATCGCTAATTTTATATTAAATGGTTGAATGATTTAAACCCTTCTCTGCTGTTTCCTGTTTTTTACTGGAATCAAACAGGGATTATACTAAAAGCCCCCCACACCCACTCTTCCCTGTCTGTGTACACCGCCACATTAAAAGCCTCTTTGTATCCCGACAGTTAATGTCAACATCATTTCAGCTTGTTATGGTGAAACCCCATCGCCCAGAGCTCACCACGAAAAAACCATCCGACCACAATATTCCCCAGAACCCACGACGATAAGTAAGGAGGAGAAAGTAGTGAGTGTGTGGGTTTGATGCTCGTGGGAGTCCTGGATTATGTTAATGTACCCTTAAATATCCCCCTTTATTTAATTCAACTACTGGCAAAGAGCCAGGTGTCAGTGTGCTAAAGGTACTGTTTATGTAAGACAAATAGGTGATAAAAAAACATTGTATTTGGTGATGAACGAGAAATGGCTTTAAAACAGGCTTTAAATCGGTCGGTTGGTGGTTCTGATGGGTTAGTTGGTTAGTTGGTTGATATTTTGGGTTGGCTGGTTGGTTGGTCGGTTGGTTGGTGGTTTTGATGGGTTAGTTCCTTAGTTGGTTGATATATGTAAGTAGGCTGATATGTTGGGTTGGCTGGTTGGTTGGATGGTCGGTTGGTTGGTGGTTGGTGGGTTAGTGTGTTAGTTGGTTGATATGTTGGGTTGGTCGGTCGGTTGGTTTGTGGTTCTATTGGGTTAGTTTGTTAGTTGGCTGATATGTTGGGTTGGCTCGGAGCGTTCTAAATGATGAATTGTCCCGTACAGAAGCAGGCGCAGTCAACAAGAGCAAATATTCTCACAGAGCATTTCAGAATATATATATATATATATATATATATTCATACAATAATTAAAAGCTTATTCAGGGTGTGTGCATGTAGACACAAACTCTTTCCGGTGTGTAATAAAAGGGAGACCACACAGCAAGATCATTCAGATATTTTATGATAGAACCTGATCTATGGTTCCCTTGAGTCCCATTGCTATCGGCTCATCAATTACTCTCTCAATTCATAGTACAGATAAATTACAATCATTACTCAATGCAGACATGTTGACCCCATCGCTTTTGGTTCCAGGGAGTACAGGTTGATACTTGTAATTGTGTTCTCCCTTCCTCTCTCTCTGTCTCCTTCTCTGTCTGACACACAAACACACACACACACACACACACACACACACACACACACACACACACACACACACCTCCTAATCATTGTCGACCATTCCCAGCTTCATCACAGGTCAACCTCAGTCACCCCCTTCTCTCTTCCTCACTGCTTCTCAGATTACGTCCATTTTTCATGTTTCAACATCCCCAGCCCCCCCGCCGCCCCGCCCCCCCACCCCCCCCCCCCGGCTCCTCTCCGATCTGTCTCTGGATTTCTCTGGTCTTCCCACATAGATCTGCTAATTCTCTCTCTGCCGGAGCACAGAGTGGAGGGGATTCTTCCCTTTTGATTTTGAGACACTAACCCTTACCTAAGGGGACGGGAATGGGGGGGGGCGCTTGCCCTTAGAACAATCGGATTGGTTCCTCCAATCTGGGTCTCAACACATATTAGCCCTCTGTAGTTTCTTATCTGCCTCGCTGATGTCATTGAGAGGAAGATTTCGGTAGAAGGAAGCCTGTGAGGGTGTGACTTTGAGCATCATTGATCTTTGTGTTCTCTGAACTTTGAATAAACGCTGTGTCTTCTCCAGACAGCGGACGGCCGCCATCTGGAGATCGTTGTTTTCCTTTGATTGACGTGAACTAACGCTCTCTGGTTCCGAGTGCGTACGTTTGTCTGGAACTATTCTTGAACACAATATTGTGTTTTTCCTCCAAGCTCAGAGCGTTGGTGCTGTGCGTCTCTGGGTTCCAGTGAAACGCCAGGCCACCTTCTCATAGCGGGAGAAGTAAGTGAGTCTGAAACTAAATAAATGAACAGGATCCTGTAAAAGGCCTGTTAGCCTTTAAAAGGGATTTGGGCTGCTGCCATCGAGGGGAGGCAGCGAGGTCTGGTTCAGCTTCTACATCCAGGCCTGCTCAGCAGCACATCGGGTCTCGTATTGCATGGGACAAGAAACCATTGGGGTGCACTGGCCTGGAACCGTTTGGACTTGGTGTCCGTGTGTGTGTGTTTGTGTGTGTGTGTGTGTGTGTGTGTGTGTGTGTGTGTGTGTGTTTACGTGTGTGTGTGTGTGTGTGTGTGTGTGTGTGTGTGTGTGTGTGTGTGGTCTAAAGCAGTCAAGAGACAGGAGAAAGAGAGAGCAGAGGCAGGACTAAACCTGCTCTCTGTTATATGATCTGTGTGTGTGTGTGTGTGTGTGTGTGTGTGTGTGTGTGTGTGTGTGTGTGTGTGTGTGTGTGTGGTCAGAGGGGCTCTTCAGTCAGGATAAATCATATCCATGCTAGCATCCATTTGAATCTTTGTGATCTAAATCAAGGTGCACTCGTGTAGGGCTGGAGATGAGAAGAAATAGGAAAAAACAGCAGACACACACACACACACACACTCACTTACTCACCCACCCACTATCACATACACACACACACACACAAATACACACACACTCACACACACAAACTAAACCCAAAATGTACACCATACAGAAGAGCTATGGCAAACCTCAGTCATTAATTCCATTTCATTTTCCATATACCGTGCTAGCAGTAGTATTAGACATTCTAAGTTCCATTTCCAAACACACAGCACTCTGTCTGTGACTAATATATAAAAACTGGCTTCATTTGAACATTATAAACAGTCATGAAAAGAGGGGGAAGTCTAGCCTGATGCGGGAAATGAAGACATGTCATTCTCGGGAAGGCCTGAAGTCTGGCCTGACGTCATCAAGTCTGGCCTGAGACCACAGCCGCTGGACAGAGATGCACATTAGCGCTTTATTACTTCATTCTTAGCTAGCTATTACTATTACTACTTGTTAGTAGTAATTACACATTTCTTAAGCAATGTAACAACCTGTAACAGGATGTCCTTAATAAGTACTGACATT
>NW_028178178.1:0-15609 GCF_964030765.1 Micromesistius poutassou | reverse complement strand
GTTCACTCATGGAGCTGAGAGGAGTGGATGACGATGAGTTCCTTTTTAAAAGGGAATTCATGAGCACAGGAAACGACGGGTAATTACTCAGTACCCGTTGGATAGAAAAAAAGATCTATGGAGGTTTGATTGATTGATTTTATTTGACAGTTTTTGATATGAAATATGAAACGGCACTCATGCTGTGTCATACATTAGAACGTGGGAGGACACAATGAAGCCCAAAGGCTTGGTTTCCATTGCGGTCCCTTGCATTAAGATATACATTCATCAAAAAAAAACGGCAGAACATCAGACTAGAACTCTGGAAAGTCAAACTAAACGAACTACACCAAACGTCCCTGAAACAGACAACAGAGACAGATACTTAGTCTTCCTCCCCGAAGGAAATTCCGAAGGTAATTCAAGGTTATACAAACCCCAACCCCCCCCACACCAAAAAAAAACAACCGACACCTCGATACCACGACAAATGATGATGGAACGCAAACACGGGTCACCCTCGCAGGGTCACGCGCGCCGGTCAGCCGACCGGACACTGGCGTCACACCTCGTGCTGTCTCCCACGACGACCGCGTCACGCGTGATTAACAAGAAACGGAATCCCCCGGGGTTGGTTTCCGTCTGGCAGACGGCCAGTGCCGTCTCTCTACTGTTACAGGAGCAGGGGTCAGGGGTCACTCTCTGAGAGATGGATACGGTGGCACTGTTGTGAGGACTGAGTGTGTGTGCGCGTGTGTGTGTGTGTGCGTGAGAGAGAGTGTGTGTGTGTGAGGGTAGGGCTGGAACCGAACAATCGGGGATCGATGATGTACTTTAATTCGTGGTGAATGAATGAATCACGCTGAATATTAAACGTCTTGAAACAATAGCCAATGTCGTTATGGGCTAACCAGAACTCAGAGTTAATGTGCGGTGCGAAATGAGCCTTCTGCTCATTATGGCACACAGTTCGGTTCGCATGGTCAATGCGCACGGAGCCATGGAGCTCACGGAGGGATTAGAAACACCCCTCATCAGCCCCGGGAGAAGTACCCGGAAAGGTCAGCAATAGCGTCATTTGCATGGCATTGTCATAAGACAAACAGTGTCACATCGTTCAGCCCCCAGATTACACTCTCCCGTTGTAGTGCTTTGTGGGGACTCCTAGGGTAGCTAGCTTGAGGTTGAAAGTGTCAAGACTCAGTTTCGGAGAAAACTATTTTTCTTCAAGACACGCCTCTACACGTAGAACCTCCGTTGGAAAAAGGTAGCTAGGTCGTAGCGTGCATGTTAGCGCGGGCGTTGCTAGGTCCCCCCCTCCCGCGCGATGCGGCGGCCCTCAGGGCACGCCGCGAGGTCCCATGTGATTCATGGGAAACACAAAACAACACTCTAGATTTATAAATAATAGCCCAGGCTCTCTTACGGCGCACACGCCCGCCTGAGAACCGGAGAAGGGAGAAAGCGAACCCTCATTTGCATAACATTTGAGTCCCGGCCAAAGATGAAACAAGTCTTCCATTATCCACCACGTGCGAGAGAACGCGAGAGAGAGAGGGAGCCAAGCTGCGCAGGGACGAGAGATGGCTACAGTAGGTGTGTTTTAATAATTAAAAGCCGATCATTTATTTAGAAACAGAATTTGCCAAAGCACACATTGGGCTGCGGCTGTAACTCTGCCAACCAACCAGCTCATGCCCGGGATTACCCAGCATGCATCGAGGGGAAGTTTCCATTTGTGAAGCCGAGAGCTGCTTGTCCGGGTTTGAGGCCGTGCGTGACTGTATTGGTCTTGGTGCCTTGGTCTTCATTTTGACGCTCATTTGTGTAATGCTGCAGTGTGAGATCAGGCCTTGATTGGGCAGGTCCCCACTGTCTGGGGGCTGTGTGTGTGTGTGTGTCGTGTGTGTGTTTGTGTGTGTGTGTGTGTCGTGTGTGTGTGTCTGTTGATGGGTTTGATTGCATGTGTATCGATTTTAGTCCCCTATGTCTGCTTTTGAGAGAGCATTTGTGTGTGAATGATGAGAATGTGTTCATTGAAATGCATTTTCATTTATATTCTAAAGTAATTTAGCTGTACACTTGTAGAAATCTCTAAGGTCGTAACAAATGTTTGACATTTTACACAATTTTACACAACAAACAATTCAACAGTTCCAACAAAAGTTGAAAGTTAAAAGTCAAAAATATGACGACGTATGAATATAAAAAGTGTGATGGTAATTTTAAATATTCTAACCGTCATTTTCAACATTCCGACCCTTATTTGAACGCTCATGGCAAGTTCTTTGAAATCTCAGCAAGGATTAAAAAAATTAATTAAAAAAAAACGTTCCAGCGCTGAAATCCCACGTCAGTTCATTGAAATCTGACGACAGCCGGTCGTAAATCTTTGAAATGTCACCGCGGTTCCCTGACATCAAACAGCCCCGTTGCATCGCAACCCACCACCACCACCACCACCACCACCGCCACCGCCACCCTGGCACTTATCGAACTCGTTGCCTCTGCTTTGATTCATAAGTGGCCACGTCTCTCCTCTGGCCTCTTAGGTCATTTCAGAACTTCCTCCTAAGGTTGCAGCGCTCTGACCCCCATACTCGGCCGTGCCGGTCCTTGGTTTGTTTTCTAATAAGCAATTCCCTTCCCAAGGTGTGAGACAGCCTTCCCGTCGCCCCCCTTCCCTGATTCCTTCCACCCCTCTGGCCCTCCTCCGCCCCCCCCCACAACCAATCATCTCGTTCACGGCGGTTACCACGGTGATCAGAGGTTTGAGAACGGAGGCCGGTGATTGAGACTTCACACACGCCTCTCTCATTTGGCTCTGTCGTTTGTTGATGTCTCTCTCTCTCTCTCTCCCTTCTTCCCTCTCTCACACTCTCTGTCTCACTCGCTCTCTCTCTCTCTGTCTGTCTCTGTCTTTCTCGCTCTCTTACTCTCTCAATCTCTCTATCTGTCTCTTTCTCTCCCTCTCTCAATCTTTCTATCTGTCTCCCTCTGTCACTCTCTCAATCTCTCTTTCTGTCTCTCTCTCGCACTCTCTCAATCTCTCTGTCTCTCTCTCGCACTCTCTCAATCTCTCTATCTGTCTCTCTCTCCCTCTAATTCTCCCCATCTCCTCTTGCTCTTTACTCTCTCTATCCCTCTTGTCACCTTCTCTTCACCTATCTCTACTTGTTGCTCCCTCTCTCTCTTCTATCTTCTATCTTCTATCTACCCTCTTCCTCTTCCTCTCTCCATCTCTCTTCTATTTATATCTCTCCCTCCTTAACTCCGTCTCTATCTCCTCTTCCTCCCCCACCTCCTGCTCTCTCTCTCTCTCTCTCTCTCTCTCTCTCTCTCTCTCTCTCTCTCTCTCTCTCTCTCTCTGATCATGGTGTGAAAGTGTCAGGTAACCACAAGGGCCCCAGGCCCCCTGTATTACCACCGCTGGATAGCTGTGTCGATTACCATTGCGATAGGGACGCCCTGCACACACACAGAAGCATCGGACACGAACACGAATCCGAGTTTGTGACAGAAAATCTAAACCCTGCATTCCGATTTCCGAACCTAGACATGAAATTGAGATAATCCGTGCAAAAAAAAACAAATTGATATGAAAATAATACTAATAAAAAAAAGCTTTTATAATTATAATTAACAAATCCAGCAAAGTCGTCGCGTAATTCCAAATGATTCCTAGGCGTTCCGTGCCGACAACTTTTCGTCACACACTTCAGGCCCGAGGTTTCACAAATGAGCTGATTAGAGCTTGTTAGCTTAATGAAGTTATTCACGGGCAAGTGTGAAGGCTGCGGGAGTCGTGTCCTGTCTAGGCACAGTGTTTCCCACGACGAGTCCCCCCCCCCCCCCCCTAAAGCTAGGGGTAAGACGTGTGATGTGCCGTATGCACTGAATCAAATACATTGGTCGAGGCGTTCGCCGTGGGCCTGTTCAAACCACTCCGTTCCAAGGCGTTATCGGCTGTTTATTTGATTCTCTGCCTGTGTCGTTGCGTGTGTACATGGCGTGTGGCGTTTCCTGAGGTGCGTGTATGTCGGCGGCTATCGGGAATCTCTTGCAAAATACAAACCTGAATAAATGAAGGTCAGACACACATAAAAAAATAAAAAAATTGACTATCTGTCAAGCACCATTTAAATAGCAATTTCTCTTTGTGGATTAGTGAAGTGTTATCTTATCTCTTATCTCAGATAAACATCCCACTGAATACTCCCCCTTGTCCTCATCTCCCCCGCCTCAAAATCCTTCCTTCCTCTCCTCTTCCTACTCCACCTCCTCCCTCCTCTTCCTCCGTCTCCTCCTCCGCCTTCCTCCACCTCCCCCTTCCGCTACTTCCGCCATATCCTCCCCTTCCTCCTTCCTGTTCCCCCATGAACCCCTCCTTCCTCCACCACCACCTCCTCCTTCCTCCCATCTCCTCCTCCACCTCCACCACCTCCTTCCTCCCCCTCCTCCACTTCCTCCTACTCCTCCTCCTCCTCCCTCTCCTTCCTCCTCCATCCCCTCCTCCCTCTCCTTCCTCCTCCACCCCCCCCCCCCCCCCCCCCCCTCCGTCCAGGTGCTGTCGCTGGGCGCCGACGTGCTGCCCGAGTACAAGCTCCAGACGCCCCGCATGGACAAGTGGACCATCCTGCACTACAGCCCCTTCAAGGCGGTGTGGGACTGGCTCATCCTGCTGCTGGTCATCTACACCGCCATCTTCACGCCGTACTCGGCCGCCTTCCTGCTCAACGACCTGGAGGAGCAGCGGCGGCGCGAGTGCGGCTACTCGTGCTCGCCGCTCAACGTGGTGGACCTGATGGTGGACATCATGTTCATCGTGGACATCCTGATCAACTTCCGCACCACCTACGTGAACGTCAACGAGGAGGTGGTGAGCCACCCAGCGCGCATCGCCATCCACTACTTCAAGGGCTGGTTCCTCATCGACATGGTGGCCGCCATCCCCTTCGACCTGCTCATCTTCGGCTCGGGCTCCGACGAGGTGAGGGGTGGTGGGGGTGGGGAGGGGGGGCGGCCGTTTTGGGGTTTTTTTACGGGGGGGATGAAATGTGAAGAAAGAATATACGTACATATGAAATATTCTAAATAAAAAGTGGAGGTGTGCCCATGATTAGAAACATTCCTGTGTAGGTCGGAGTGTGTGTTTGTGTTTATATTTCTGGAGACAATATTGGTTGGCGGTGACAAGATGACAAGGCCAAGGGGCCGGGCTTGTGTGTGTGAGTCGGTTGGTGTGTGTGTGTGTGTGTGTGTGTGTGTGGTCATCTTTGGCTCAGGGGTCATACGAGTTGGGAACGGGTTGACTAATGTTCTGTGGGTAGGTTGGTTGGTGTGTGGCACTAATCAATCATTTCCGTTGAATGAATTGAACCTTAATCAATTCACGTCGTGGCGTTATTAAGTAGACTGTCGCCCAGAGCTACTCACAGCCAGGAGCAGGTCCTACCGGTTTAGACTGCGGACACCGGGGATTGAACCCGGAACCTTCCGTCTGCTAGTGAAACACGGTCGCCCCTAGTAGACAATCGGGCCTATTATCATACGCTCAGGGACACGTCTGGGCCGAGCTGCGAGCGGTGACACAGCTGGCGGGGGAATATCTCAGCGACACATTAAATACTTTTATGGATCGTCCTTCAAGACACAGGTCGATTTTAATATGTGATAAAAACAGACCACGGTGCCACGGAAAATCCAATCTAAGTTGGCCAACAATGTGTGTGATGTAACACACCAGCCAGACATTTGATGTAGCTGCCCGACCGCGCGTGTGTCTTCATTTGAATTTGAATGTGTGTGAACCTTGAGCGCCTTTGTCCGTGTGTGCGTACACACGCTTTTTTTGTGTGCGTGTGCATCTTGTTTGCACGTGTGTGTAACTGCTCAGCTGTCAGTGTGTGTGTGTGTGTGTGTGTGTGTGTGTGTGTGTGTGTGTGTGTGTTCATGTGTGTGGTGTAGCTGAGTCATTACGGGGCCCTTTGTGAGGTGAGATGAGGGGCCTTAGGGGAGCCGAGCTGGCACTTGAGTGACAGCTGGTACGAGCGGTCTCGACGGCCGAATGTCGCCGCGGTAACACTCATGTACACGGGTGTATGTCAGCGCCCCTCATTATGGGGCCCTGAATATGTGACATTCTCAAAGTGGTGTGTATCTGGTTCTCTCTGGTTGAGATGGACGGTCCTCAGGTCCCCATTTTACACCACCATAGGAGTGTGAGGACGGTCCCCACTAGACAGGACCATAGGAGTGTGAGGACGGTCCCCACTAGACAGGACCATAGGAGTGTGAGGACGGTCCCCACTAGACAGGACCATAGGAGTGTGAAGACGGTCCTCACTAGACAGGACCATAGGAGTGTGAAGACGGTCCCCACTAGACAGGACCATAGGAGTGTGAGGACAGTCCCCACTAGACAGGACCATAGGAGTGTGAAGACGGTCCTCACTAGACAGGACCATAGGAGTGTGAAGACGGTCCCCACTAGACAGGACCATAGGAGTGTGAGGACAGTCCCCACTAGACAGGACCATAGGAGTGTGAAGACGGTCCCCACTAGACAGGACCATAGGAGTGTGAGGACGGTCCCCACTAGACAGGGCTATAAGAGTGTGAGGACGGCCCTCACTAGACAGGACCATAGGAGTGTGAGGACGGTCCTCACTAGACAGGACCATAGGAGTGTGAGGACGGTCCCCACTAGTCAGGACCATAGGAGTGTGAGGACGGTCCCCACTAGACAGGACCATAGGAGTGTGAGGACAGTCCCCACTAGACAGGACCATAGGAGTGTGAGGACAGTCCCCACTAGACAGGACCATAGGAGTGTGAGGACGGTCCCCACTAGACAGGACCATAGGAGTGTGAGGACGCTCCCCACTAGACAGGACCATAGGAGTGTGAGGACGGTCCTCAGTAGACAGGACCACCATAGGAGTGTGAGGACAGTCCTCACTAGACAGGGCTATAGGAGTGTGAGGACGGTCCCCACTAGACAGGACCATAGGAATTTGAGGACAGTCCCAACAATTATTTTGTAATTTATTCACGTTTGTTCTTGACGTCCGATGGGTATAAAACTCTGGTTTTATTAGTCGGGACCAATGGAACAATTTACAATTTACTCCACCACCACCATAGGATAATTAGCATGGATCACGACGTCTCTGACACAGATTCGGCTTCCAATCATGACTCATGATGGAGATTGACTGAAATTACTGTTGAGGCCAAGTTCATTCGGGATATAGCATGAAGCTGTGATCAAAAAAAAAAGAAAAGGTTTTCACCCAGTCCCGGCTATCTGACTGTCTAAGCGGGTAATTTAATTGAAATAACCTTTCAGAAGAAGTCCTGCTGTCATGAGTGACACGCACGATAAAGGGTGAATCTTGACAGCATCGGCACAACTTTCCCTTGGGGGCCGGGCGTCTGCGCGCTACGCCGCCGACCCCACCTTGTCACAGCTTGAGCACTCTGCCATTTTACCCCCGTGTAATATCGGAGGCTTTTTCCCTTCTTTTTTTTTTCTTTTTTTTTTGGCGGCAGAGACACAGGAGACTATTTTTAAACATAATCCCGTGCACCTTTTCGGTTGCCTGGGAAACCGTCTTCTTCCGTGAGATTTTTTCGCTGATGTCATCAGTGCCCAAGTGGGCCCCTGGGCTCTACTCATGGTAGAGATGATTTTCTGAAGGTTTATATTCATGTGGAGGGGCCCGATTCTAGGGCCCCCCCCCCCCCCCACCGGACTCACCAGCGCCGCAGATGATGAGTCGAACAAAAATAATTCTGCGGTGGCTAATTTACAAACGGCCACTCCTTACGGTGGCTGTATTTTCATACGGAGGCCTCTGTGATCACAGTGCAGGCCATTTGCCTGCTCGCCCACCCCCCCCCCCCCCCTCCCTCACCAGACAGCCAGGATCGTCTGCAGAGTCTCTTGTCGTGTGGAGATTGCAAATCTTTTCATCTCTGTGCTGATATTCCACCCGAAGAATTGAAATGAGTCTTCCTTGTCTCCGGTGTGGTCTGTGGTGAATAAACACAAAGATACCCCATGATTACCCCTGGGCCGGGCCACTTAAGTAATCCCACTTTCAGCAACGGAGAGTCATTTTTACAATGGATTTTGCACTGTTCAACCTATATTTTATATATATACTGTACATATTATACCACCAGGTGTGAGTGTGATTAGCCGATGCAAGCCGTTTTTAAAATCTGCCTCTTCTGACATCACAAGTGGGCGTGTCCACCTAGACGTGTGACGGATAGATGAGCAACGTTTGCTACGGTCCACTGGACGGGCCGGTGGACCGATCCATCCAGCACACATCTAGGTGGACACGCCCACTTGTGATGTCAGAACAGGCAGATCATCCGTAACGGCTAATCGCACTCACACCCGGCGGTATAATACATCACCTTTAACAAACAAAAAAAGACATCTTTTGATATTGAGTTCTGCCTTTATCCTGAGTTTAACCGTGACAAGAAAAGGGACGAGACATCCACTTGAGATCCGGGGCAGAACGGAGGTGGACGGCGTACAGTACACAGCCGTTCACAGACGTTCGACGCGGTCACCGCTCAGAAGAACACGCAAAAAGTGTACGAAGTGTGGAGCGCACGGCGTGCAGCAGCTCAGCGGGTTTTAACCACACAAACAAACCCGCCACTTGTGTCCCCGCTGTAACCGGGAGGCTGGCGAACGCTACGCAGAGGCCGATATTTACAACTCCAGTCGTCGAGCTTTGATCCACAGGTGTCCCGGGTGATTCTAGACACAGCTAGTCGAGCTGTGTCCACTAGGGGTTCAGTGCTGCGTTGCTCAGGGAGGCCCGCGCGTTAAGACTGTGGGGTTTTGATCCCCGGAGCCTCTGAGCCGAGCGTCCGAACCCTTACTGACTGTCCTGCCTCCGAAAGGCTTCAAAGTTTACAGCGAAAAGTATTTAATCAGGAGGGCTGTTCCGACTCTGAGATGGTTCAAAGAGATATATCATCATATCTAACCCTAATGGGAGGCATTAGGGTGGAGGCAACCAGCCCCGAACTGGTATTAAACTCAATTTATTGCAGGCTTGGATTTGAATCGACATTATACCGCAGAAGGTCTACTCCGCTCAGGGCTGTCTGTCTGCAACACGCATGTCTGTCTGCTCTAGCAGTCAGACAGCCTATAGTATCTCATCGACATTACACAAAGGCACAAGACTTTGAGATACATGTTGTTTACGTGCGACTCAGTCTGTCGTTGTGAGTATGTGCCGTGTGTATGTGCCGGCACATGGTAAACATGTGTGGGCATGTCGGAGTGCGAGTATACGCACATCTGTGACTGTGTGTTTGTGTTTGTGTTCGCGTCTATGTGGGCAATGCATGCGTGCGCGTGAGTGTGTCCGTGGGCAATGCATGCATGCACACGCGTGTGTGTGTGTGTTCGTGGGTACGTGTGTGTATCGTAGGCGCAAGAGCACAACTCACTGCCCTCTGTACCCCACCACAACGCCTGGCTTCGACTCACGATCAAATCTCCTTCTTCTCCTTCTTATCTGCGCTCCAGGTGTGCTAGAGGGAGGCGGGGCTATCGCTAGCCAGGTGAGGAAGTGCGGGTGGGTGGGGGGGTGGGGAGGGGGGGGGGTCGTGGGAGATCGTTGTCGTCATGGCCGCTGATTTCTCGGGGGATATTAGCCTGTAATTGTCTGGCGCGCCGGGGAGTGGGGTGGGCTATTAGCGCCCGCTAACACTCGCTTTATTGTGTTTACAGAGGGCCCGGCGGTGATATCATGTCCGTCCGCCTCCCCCCCCTCCTCCCTCCCTCCCCTCCTCCCTCCCTGCTCCCTCCCCCCCCCTCCCTCCTCCCACCACCACCATCGCCACAGTTCCTGCTAACAGCCTGCGCGGTAATTTAGCTCAGCGAGCAAAAGGACAACAGAGGATTAAAGTGCTTTGGATGAGATGGAACAGAAGGAGATAGTGTGTGTGTGTGTGTGTCTGTGTGTGTGTGTGTGTGTGTGTGTCTGTGTGTGTGTGTGTCATGGAGTACCTAATCGTTGTTTATTTTCTCTATTGTTTGGCAGTTAAGTCTGAGAGGTTTATAATTGAATGATGAAGCGCCTCACAGATTTTCCCCACTGTCAATAACCTTTCGCTAATAGATTTACAGTTTAAAACGCGTCCATCAAAATGCCCCACTTACATACAAGTGTTTCCTGTCCCAGTCGGGTGGCGCAAACAGACAACCAAATGTGTCTTTTTAATTGGTCGAGCATCCGTCCGTTTTTTTTTTTTACCTCAGAGGGGATTAGGAACATTTCCGAAAGTTGGTTCGCTTTGTTATGTTGCTTCGCCACGCCCAAAGTTCTGAACGGACGAGGATTTTTTTCATAGAAACACACAGAATGAGTTTTCGTTTGAATTGTCTGTCGCCCAAAGACTTGACAGTTGGGCGTGACCTGACAGTCGACGTGATCCACACGACGTCGTACGAGCGTTCAAACACACTGTGTGCTGTGTCTGTGTCACTATGACGGATTACCTCTGAGGGTAGGATTACCCACAATGCACCTATCCTGAACGCAGCTAATCTTTTCTTTCTCTTTGCTTTTTTGGTCGAAAGTCGAGGCCACGTTTGGGTTTTCTGATGTTGTTCCTGTTGTGTAAGGCGATGTTAGATTCAAAACAGAATGTCGCCTCGAGGGCTAAATAATGAAAAGGTGTGTTTGTTTGTCTGTCTGAGTCGCAGGATAGTCTTGTGGTGTGTAGTGGTGAAAATACTCCAAATTGTCTCTTGTTTTGGTGTCTGTGTAAGACATCCACCCTAAACCCTTTCCTACTGAGTCTTCATTCACCGTAGCTCGGACCCGTGATTCTGAAAGCTTTATTTATTCATTTATTTATTTTAAAAAAATCGAAATCTCTTTTGCAAGAGCCACAAAACAATTCCACCTTCCTTAAAACATCACAAACAGGACAATCACAGAGACACAGATACACCAATCAAAACATTAGGGACGAGGTTGTTAGCCAGGAGCATTTGAACGTCTCTCCAGTAATGGAGGTATCAGATTCCGCTCATTCCGGAGATAAGGTGCATAATCCCTTTACCGCCCATACAGACATGAATCAGACCTGACCGGGAGTAGTACCTTATACGTTTGACTGTAACTTTAAACGGGACAGTATAAAAAACCGAACCGACAAATAAACAGCAAAACGGCAGCGCAAAAAAAAAAACGTCGCTTAGTTAGCCAAAATGCTAACTGTCGTGGTTTACCTTTTTACCGCTTGATTTTGTTCCATCTCCCCGCCCGCCCGCCCAGACCACCACGCTCATCGGTCTCCTGAAGACGGCGCGTCTCCTGCGGCTGGTGCGCGTGGCCCGCAAGCTGGACCGCTACTCCGAGTACGGCGCGGCCGTGCTCATGCTGCTCATGTGCATCTTTGCGCTCATCGCCCATTGGCTGGCCTGCATCTGGTACGCCATCGGCAACGTGGAGAAGCCCTACCTGGAGCACAAGATCGGCTGGCTGGACAACCTGGGCGTGTCCATAGGTGAGCCCGCCCGCCGCCGCCGCCGCGAACGTTTCCACGTTTCAGCGTTTCCGATTAGCGATATAACCCGCATCGTTGACCTTATTACATTTGTGAATGCTGTTCATTCTGTCTGTTATAGTAACGTATGCATTGATAATTTGTGTCAAACCGTGGCGCGACGAAGTGTAGCTCTAAAGTGAGAGCGACGCTAATTAGCGTTAGCTAGTTTTGTTGTTTGTGCGCATCGCCGAGAGTGTGTCACGGATCGTACCGATCGAATCACAGCACGCGTCGCTTAAGGGAATGAGTATTCCGATGGATTTTCATTCGCACAAAAGTGTGAAAAAGTGTCAAAAAAATAATTTGGACTCACTCCCCGCCTTTTTTTTTTTTTTTTTTTTTGGTCCACAGGAAAGAAGTACAACTACAGCGACCCCAGCTCGGGCCCGTCCATCAAGGACAAGTACGTGACGGCGCTGTACTTCACCTTCAGCAGCCTGACCAGTGTGGGCTTCGGGAACGTCTCCCCCAACACCAACTCCGAGAAGATCTTCTCCATCTGCGTCATGCTGATCGGATGTGAGTGGAGAATCGATGTTTAAATGTAATTGTAGGCTGTACACCGTTTGGGTAGAGTGCGATTATCCAAAAAGGTTGTACAATAACACGTCTTAGCATGGGAGGGTCACTCGGGTGGGAATCAAAATCCGTTACCATGGCAGTGTTAATGCCCCGGTCAGGGGTTTGAGTTGAGCTACACTATGTTAACATTTAGGGTTTGATCCGGAATCTTCCGGAATTGTGGTCTTAGAGAGAGAGTAATAACTCTCATCTCCCTTTAAATAGTAACTTCTCATCTTCCTATGAATAGGATGCCAACAGGGAAGGCAAAAAATAGGAGCAACTATGAATAGGGTCTTTCATCAAAAATAGATTCTTTAATCAACCATTTTTTGAAAGCACATCTGCGGACTGAGTTTTGTGAAGCATGAAATGCTAAAATAGGATTTTGATCCATTGTGTTTGTAAGTTTGTTTGAGCCCGGTTACAGGGCATCATTAAATAATTCAGTTGATGATACAACTGTTCCTGTAAGTCTTGGCAATGGAATTCCTCAAAAGACACATTCACACACACTCCTACCTTTCAGTTTGGAGGACAGCCATCAACCGACAGGGACAGAGAGTGGGTGGTGTGAATGTGTTCCAGAATGAGGAAGGTTTCCAAACTGTGCTCTCACCACGGAGAAATGGACACCATCATAATATTCAACTGTTTGCCCTCAAGCTATCTGTTGCATTGACGATTAAGATAAACAGTGAAATGCTAGGGGAAGGGTGTTTGTGTGTTTTGCGAGGTCAACTCCCAGCCAAGACGTACTGAGTTCGAGCCCCGATGTCCCCACCCTTCCCTGTAGGCAGACCTGAGCAAGACGCCCGTGGAATAATAACTCCTACATGCTGCTTAATGACCTCAACTGAATCAACACTTGTTCACCTTCAAGTCGCTTTGAATAAAAGCGTCTGATCAATGACTGAAATAGTCAACGGAAAACGATTGAGCATCATTTAGTTTGTGTACTTTTGGAAGCACAACTTATAAATGTTACGTTTGTATTTTCCGTTTGTATTTTCCGGGCAATGATTAATGATTAATGCAGATCTTTACATAAAGGATGTATGCTAATGATTTGGCTAATCCACGTCACTGAGGAAAAATAAATCAAAGCGAATGTTATTGATAAAGACGACTTCATACAATTACATTTAACACAGTGTGTTACAATAATACCAAATGAAACACATTTATCTTGAAAGGAAAAACTGTCTTTAGTGGGGGAGATTACAATCAACCTTCGTCTCCGGGGACAATTGACTCTACAGTAGACACGGGTATTTCTTTGGCTCCAGCTCCGATCGACTGTGATGGAAACATGACACCTTTGAAGTTCCGGACGTCCGCATGTAAATAGACAGGAACAACATGCCACGGCCATTTTGTTCTTAGAACTGAGTTAGAAATAAGTACTCGAATGAGTAACAGATTTAAAAAAGAGGTAAACAGCTCAACATCCTCACTTGCCTCAATGCTGCTTTCTACTGTTAGCTGACCTTGTTTTCTCCAGTTTACTAACCCTGCTTTCGACCGTTTACCAAACCTATTAATCGGCACCTTCATGGCACAGAACACGACACACCAGAAAAAAAGCAGAAAACCACCCTCGTCTACAGGCAACGGGAAAAGAGTCTATTTTTAGCGGAGGGTTTCCCGCGTTTAACAAACCTGCATATACCCACTAATTCTAACAGAAACCACCGATAGTAACAACGATAGCACCAACGATTGGTACGAGACGAGGCAAGAACGACGCAGACAACAAGGGGCCCCTTTTTAACACCGTCACTCTCCCCTCTCTCTCTCTCTCTCTCTCTCTCTCTCTCTCTCTCTCTCCCCCTCCCTCCCTCCCTCCCTCCCCCCCCCCCCCCCCCCCCGTCCTCCCCCTCCACCCCAGCCCTGATGTACGCCAGCATCTTCGGGAACGTGTCGGCCATCATCCAGCGGCTGTACTCGGGCACGGCGCGCTACCACCTGCAGATGCTGCGGGTGAAGGAGTTCATCCGCTTCCACCAGATCCCCAACCCGCTGCGGCAGCGGCTGGAGGAGTACTTCCAGCACGCCTGGAACTACACCAACGGCATCGACATGAACATGGTACATGGGGGGCGCCCACCCCCCCCACCCACCCACCCACCCCCCCACCCCCGGGGGAACCTTCTGGGTGTTGGGGATCTTTTTTTTTTGGACTGTTTTTTTATGTGGGTGGGGGATGTTTTCTCACGGGTTTGCGTTGGGGGGGGGCGAAAATAATAGATCACTTTTTTTGTGTGTGTGTGTTTTAATATTGTGTAGCGAGTCGTAGTGTATTTTAAAAAAAAGTCATCGCTGCGAATATGTTTACAGTTTTTTTACTTAGTTTTGAGGTTTCTATTTGTCCATTGATGGTGGAGGTTTGCTTTTAGTAAAAAAAATAATAATAATAATAAAAAAAAAGTCAACAAAAAATAAACACCTAGTTTTAATAGATAAACATGAATGAAAATGGAAACAGAGTTGATAGAAAGCCGCCACCGTCCACGACCGCCGCCCCCCGTCCACGATCAATCCCCTGAGCTCTAAACCTCCCAAGGTCAGCCCATTCGATCGGATTTAAATTCAGCATGATGACTTCTGCTCTCCACTAATCCCTTCTGCTGGCCAGATTTACATTTTTTTCAATCCAGCGGATTTACCAAGTTTGCGTACCCCCACCCCCCCCCCCCCCCCTTGACATAATTACACAAAAGAAATAATACCCTCCTTAAGAATCCAGTCGGGGTTAGTTGGTAATTAAACCGCTTTTCTTACTGAAGGATTGTTCTGTCTTTGTGCTCTCGTCTCGTCTAGCTTTTTGTGGCTTCTTGAAAAGAAAAAAAGAAAAAAAAAACTGCATCTTGTTTTTTGCAATATTGTGTTGATTCTGACTCTGGCTTCTCCCCCCTCCCCCTTTGTGCTGTGATACTCATCTAAGTTTGTCTCTTCCATGTCTGCCTCGTATCAAAACGGAATGGGTCGACCGCTCTGGTAAGCGCAGGAGGTACTGCTGTGAATAGCCCCTAATGTCTCTGATGAAATGACGCTGTGTGTAGACGTGATGGACAGTGTGTGTGTGTGGCGCGGGGGCTTTTTGACCGCCGATAGACGTTAGCTCAGCCTTGCTTCGTCCAACGCTAGTCGTAGGGGTGGGGGGGGGGGGGGGGGGGGTTTACGCGGTGTTAGCCGGTAGAATGAGTGCCTTGGTGTGGGAGGGCTTGTTTGCGGCCGTTTGTTTTTTTTCTACCCTTAGACACTCGTTGGGTTTCACACAGTGTGTGTTTTGTCCTCCGGTGCATGCAGGCCAGACTCTCTCTCTCTCTATCCTTCTCGCTCTCTCCCTCTCTATCCTTCTCTCTCTCTCTCTCTTGCGCTCTCTTCCTCTCTCCCTCTCTCCTTCTCCCTCTCTCTCTCTCCCTCGCTCTCTCTCTTGCTCTCTCATTCTCTATTTCT
>NW_028178179.1:0-5000 GCF_964030765.1 Micromesistius poutassou | reverse complement strand
CTCTCTCTCTCTCTCTCTCTCTCTCTTGGCATCTCGCTCTACACATCTCTGTCTCTCTATATCTCTCACTCTATCGCTCTCGCTCTCACTGGCTGCCCTCACTCTCCGATTCTCCCACCGGACTGTGTTGCGTGAAATCGGACATTTCTCCCGCTGATTTGCCGTGAAATGTGTGTGTTTGTCTGGGATTACGCCGCGCCAGCGTTGGCGGTGGGCTGAGCCACGGCTAAAAGGGCCCAAGTCCTCTGAGCTCGCTGCAGATAACAGGACACAAGGAGGAGAGAGAGAGAGAGAGAGAGAGAGAGAGAGAGAGAGAGAGAGAGAGAGAGAGAGAGAGAGAGAGAGAGAGAGAGGGCTATCTATCCATCTATCTATATATATACACACACACACACACACACACACACACACACACACACACATACACACATACATAAACATAGACACAAACACACACACACACACACACACACACACACACACACACACACACACACACACACACACACACACACACACACACACAATCACAAACACAGGCAGAAGCCAGTACACAGTGACCTTCCAGAATTGAAAAACACTAAACAACCCTTTAATGTGTATTCAATCGTTTGATTTCCTTCCTAATGCAGGACATTCTGTACTGTTCTTGTGTTCCCGTTCCCGTTCTTCATCTTGCGAAGGCACTCTTCAGCGAGCGATTCTATCTGGAACCGTTAGCCCCACCACAACAGACTGTGACAGATGAAACTGTTAGCTTCCTGGGTTACGAACAGGGGAAACAACTTTCTGTTTCTCTTTCTCTGTCTCGCTCTCACTCTCTCTGTCTCAATTCTTTCCCCCATAAACAAGGACAGCTCAGACTCATCTGGTTCGCTTAGTGCCATACATCATGCCAGACGCCGTATCAATTTAACAGCATTCAACAGGTCCAGACCTTGGGAATAAGAGGTGTCTGTGGAAGAAGTGGTATTAAGATGTTAGCGCTGGAGTATTGATGTGGCCAGGCAGCACAGCGGGATAGCAGACAGACCATACCATCCGTGATGTGTTTTGAATCCACACATGTTCCACGGCCACAAGGTTGAACTGTTTAAAAAGCATATCCATTACATCAGTGCTTCCCGACCCGTTTAAGGTCTGAACAATTGTTTGCGACCCCAGCTCTGTTGTGCATCTGCCTCTGCACACAGCGTTTAACCCGCTCTGCTCTGGCCTGTTTCAACACCCCAGTGACACATTGCACCACAGCGTGCACAATAGCATTGTAGTCGCTCGTGACGAGGAATTATTAGGCGTTCTGCTACAGGAACTGTATGTATGAGACCTTTCCAACCTTTTACATTTTGTTTTAATGCAAAGAAATATCTCTGGTTTATAAGTCAGGGGAATCAGGTGAAGCCAAGGTTAGGACGCACTGCAATACGTAAACCCAGTACCTGTTAGTGACCCTCGTTGCCTCCCTGTAGCGTTTTCCATGCTTCTTTACTGGTATCCTTCTTTCTACCAGTTTCACTGAACTCAGTACTGTTTACCTGTCTGGTTCTGACCGGTTTGGTAAAAAGCTTTTGCTCATTCCATAACCCCCCAGCCACAGGCTGCGCGACTTAAAGTGAAACAATAAATTACAACTATTTACTCCTACCATTTTTACTTTGGTCTTTCCATTTGAATTGAGTCTCCTTTCTTCTGCGTCTGTCCCTCTCTCTCTCTCTCTCGCTCTCTCTCTCTCTCTTTCGCTCTCTCTCCCCCCTCTCTCTCTTTCTCTCTCTCTCCCCCCTCTCACCTCCCATGTCCCGTGTACATGGGCATTCGAGGTGAGGGTACAGCTGCACCACCAGAAACATCAAACCCTAATTTATGGTGCTCTGTAGCAGGCAGGAGAGCCTGGACGACTGGCACTCAGCCGTCAGAGCTGCCAAGGCAAACAGCGGGGGTGTGTCCGGTGGACAAGTGTTGGGGAGAGTCAGGTCGATCCCGCCCTCCTGCAGGCTCCCACTAAGCCCAGGAGTCAAAGGCTGCTGGTAGTGGTGGTGGTGGGGGTTAAGGAAAGATTATGGTGGGGGACTAGGCTTAGCTTTAGAGGGGCAGGAAAGAGAGAGATCCTGGGTAAGGGGTGGTGGTGGTGGTGGTGGGAGAGTAGGGGGGTTGAGGGGGGTAAAGAGAGACACGGAGGCGATGAGAATGATCTGGCAGCCGGAATGGGGTGGAGGGGGGGGGGGACGGGGGGGCGGTTTCTGTTGGTGGTGTATGACTGGAGCCCAAAGGAAGCCCAGATGAGAGAGAGAGGGAGAGAGGGAGGGAGAGAGGGAGGGAGAGGGTGAGTGTTGTGCAGACGGCATGCAGGTGGAAGTGTAGTGGGGGATAAAGCGGGGGGGGGGGGGGGGGGGGGCTGGCCGGCTGGCTTTTCGGCAGATGCTGGGAGGAGGCAGCAGTATCCCGGCGCTCAGATTGTCCCGAGGTAATCCCTGGGATTTCCTGGCCCCCGAGACAGAAGACAGGCCAGGCAGGGGGAGGAAGAGCAGAGAGCCAGGGAGACGGAGGGGAGCGATAAAGAGGAAGGAGACTGTGGGAAGGGAGATGAAGTGATTGGGGTGAGACAAAAGACCCAAAAAGCCAACCGGCACCACCATCATCCCCTTGCTCGCTGACCAGAGACGTGGGAAGGATTGGACGTGCACGTCTTTTTTTTTTACCATCGTAACTCTGTTTACCCCTTATTATTTTGTGTGTGCGTTGGCAGAAGGTATTAACAGAGATTTGAGTTGGGACAGGCAGGCGGCTGTGGATTTGAAAGTGTTGCTTACCTTCTAATAAGCAATGGGCAACACTTAAAAGCGCAGAGGGCCCTTAAAAATATCTTGGCAGTGCCCCGGCCGCGTCGGTGATTGCATTAGCGGACTTTTATGTTTGGATGGGGCTTTTATTGGCTCTTGACAGGTCAAAGGGTTCCCTGGAAGAGCCTGGGCAAAGGAGGAAGAAGCAGAAGAGGAGGAAGACCAGGATGAGGAAGAAGAAGACGAAAATAAACAAATGAAAAAGATGGTGACGAGGAAAAGGAAGTCAAAGATGTAGAAAAAGAAGAGAAAGATGAAGGGAAGAAATAGGATGAGGAGCAATGATACAAAGTTGAGGGAAAGGAAGACAGAGTTGAAGAAAAGGAAGACGAAGATCAAACACAAACCACATTTCCGAGGCCTGTTTGGTTGAAGCTGCAGGGGGTGAACATGTAGCTTTGGGGCGCAACTGTCCAGACATCCTTGATGTGGCACTCTGTTTGACACCCGGCCCCCCCCCCCCCCCCCCCAGGGTAATGTATTCAAGGTGCTCCTCAAACACCCTGTTTGGTACCCTCCCTCTTGCACACACACACACACACACACACACACACACGTCTTAGTGTCCTCTCCATCTCCCTTTTCGGAGAGGGTTGGCGGGGCGGGGTGGTTTGCTCCTCAGGAAATGGAGATGATATCTCAGTTGTCCTCTTTCGGGAAGCCCAGGATGTTATTTCAAGCCCCCCCCCCTCCCCTCCACCCCTTTGCACCCAACCCAGGGTGCTGAGCAGACGGTTCCCTGGTCAGCCCATGGGAGAGGCCCGGAGGAACCCAGCGGTGCGTGTCTCGAGGTCAAGGGTCTCCATATTGTCTTTCCCCTGGTGGTGAAACCCAACCGTCTCGGGTGTGTGTGTGTGTGTGTGTGTGTGTGTGTTTGTGTGTGTGTTTGTGTGTGTGTGTGTGTGTGTGTGTGTGGGGGGGGGGGTGGTTGGAGGGGGACACCCCCATCGAGTTGCTCTGGAATGTTTTCTTTCTCAGCCGCAGATTAAATGACCACAGATAAAGAAAGGAAGGCGAAAAGAGGAGAGAGGTGGAGGAGAGAGCGAGAGAGAGAGAGAGAGAGGAGAGAGAGAGAGAGAGAGAGAGAGAACCAGGGGACTACGAGATTCTTTTAGTTGTCAATTATTTCAAAAACAAACTCAATGTTGGAGCACTGGAACTGGAGTTGAGTTGACTTCAGTCGAGAAAAAGAGATGTCATATTCTCCAACTCTGTTCTCCACCCGCCTGCCAGCAAACGAGACCAAGCCACGCCGAGATCAGACAAGACCCCGTCGGGGGCCCCCGGGGGCCAATGCCCCCTGGTGAACCTGGCGCAGGGGCCCCCCCAAGCGTTCCCTGGGCAGGCTGGAGAAGGAGCACTGTCATCTGTCCAGCACATGCTTGCCAGCACCATCGCATCACCATGGCCTTTATTTGTTTTACCCTTCCTTCACAGCTCTCCCTCCCTCGCTCCTCTCTCTTTTCTTCTCACCGCCGTCCTTCCCACCTCCTTCTCCTCATGCTATCAGACTTTCCCTTCCCTTTGTTCTTCGTTCTCCTCCCTTCGTCTGTCTGCTTTCATCAAAGCAGAAAGGCGTCCCGTTGGGTTGAGCAGGGGTTTTCTGCGGCTCCGTGGAAAACAGAAATGAGGCCGTGCACTTGGAAGGGCAGGAAAAGGAAAGAGAGAGAGAGAGAGGGAGGGACACAGGGAACGCACGAAGAGAAGCACATTCTTTTGTAACGTTGCTATTTGTTGCTGTGTGTTTCTCGTTGCCGTTCGTAAGAAGCAGCCGTAGAGGCCACTTTCCCCTCTGAAGTGCAGTCAAAGTGGAAGACACCCGTCCGTATCCATCACGCTCTCTCTCTCCTTTTAAGAGTCCTGGATGCGGGAACGCAAGTGTGAGGTAGTTGATATGAGGTCTCCCCTCTCTCTCTCTCTCCCTCGCTCTCTCTCTCTCGTCTCGCTCTCTCTCTCTCTCTCTCTCGCTCTCTCTCGCTCTCTGTTCCAGCACCCTGTCATCAGCACCCTACTCATTACTCGTTCCAGCAGTCTTAAAAAACCTTCGGACGGAAAACCGGCTAACGCTAATGCTAGCAAACAGCCGGGGTGTTACTCACTTCAAGGGCAATGGCCGCTGTAGGCACACACACACACACACACACACACACACACACACACACA
>NW_028178180.1:2500-13924 GCF_964030765.1 Micromesistius poutassou | reverse complement strand
TGGTTTGCGCTCAGACATATGGGCCAGGTTGGTCTGCTGAACTCGCTGGAACGGGACATTAATAGCGCTTAGAAACACACTCCTCCTCTCGTCCTTGGATATTGAGACACACACACACTCACGCACAGACACACACACTCTTCAAGACACAAACACACAGACACACAGACACACACACACACACACACACACACACACACACACTTAAACACACACACACTCTCTTAGACGCACACACAAACACACTAACTTAAACACACAACATTTTTGCACACAAGCACACATTCAAAAAGACACGTGTATGCACAACAAGCCATTCAGAAAGAAAGACACATACAATCACGCACACACACACACACACACACACGCACACACACACACACACACACACACACACACACACACACACACACACACACACACACACACACACACTAGTTCTGAGATCTGTGAGAGGTGTATCCATTGGCTGGTGCTCAGCTGGTGTGAGACAAAGTGCCCAATATACTCCCTAATGGCTCCAGTCCGACGGTGAGATCACCCGCTCGCTTTCTACTCTTTTGTTTTATCACTCTCTCTCTCTCTCTCTCTCTCTCTCTCTCTCTCTCTCTCTCTCTCTCTCTCTCTCACAGACATGCAGAATCTGCCTCTTGTATGAGCGTCATCTCCTTTTTCCTTTTTTTTCTCCCCCTCCCCTTTCCCCGCCTTTTCATGTGACCACTGCGTTCTCTCCCCCAACGTTTATCGAGCTCCGGAAGCTTTATCTCTCCCCTCCACTCTCCTTTATCACAAACAATCCCGCGGCGCCGCTAAGCCGCAGCGTCCGCCCCGCCGCTGTTGCCTGACGGTCGACACCAGCGGACAGGCGCTGAATGTATATTTAATCACAGGGTCGGGATTGGGCTCGATCCTATAGACGATAGCGTGACCATTCAGGCGGACAGGACTCATTCTTTAGGAGCTTATTTTGGAGCGGGGGGGGGGGGGGCACTGGTTAAGACCAGCTCGCCCGCTCTGAGAGACACTTCAGACCTCGGGGTGGGGGGGGGTGGGGGGGGGGAGAGAACGGGGGCTGATGGAGAGACGGTGTGTCTTGACAGGCGGGGGAGGGGACAAAAGAAGGAGATGTATATACATAAGCCGTCCCTTTGTGGAGCGAGCGCTTGCTGCAACCGTGAGGGCGGTCCGACGCGGGCGACAGAGGCGAAAGAAAGAAATCAAGTTTTTCTTCCGGATAATCCGCACACACACTCTACAATATGATATCAGACGTAGCCCAGCGAGGGGAGTGCATACAAAAGAAAGAATGAAAAATAACAACAACAATAAAAGTGTGACCTGGCGATAAGCAGACAGAGCGCTGTGGACGGTGTGTGTGTGTGCGTGTGTGTGTGTGTGTGTGTGTGTGCGTGTGTGTGTGTGTGTGTGTGTGTGGACGGTTTGTCCGTAGGCGTCACGTTTTTGTTGCGTCCTAGTCCTTGTCATGTTTTCCCTCGGGGTGTGGTGGTGGTTGGAGGGGTGGGGTGGGGTGGGGGGGGGGCGGTGGGGCGGGGGAGTAAGGTGGTGGGGTCGGGGGGGGGGTAGGATGGGGGGGAGGGGGGGGAGTCCTCTCCGCGGGTGTCTCATTTGCTCTCGGCCTCGCGCGTGGGCCGGATCTTCATCTCGGAGGACTTGAGGGAGTACTGCCAGCCCGTCCAGGAGGACCACTCGATGCCGTCGGCGTAGGAGGTGTGCTGCCCGCGCAGGTACTGCCCGTTCAGGTTGGACGTGTGGCAGTTGCGGTACCACCAGGCGCCGTGGTAGAAGGAGGCGCAGTTGTTCTCTGAGTGGTCGTTGTCCCGGTCCTTGGTGGTGAACTTCATGCGTTGTGCTTCATCAGGGAGTCGCCTGGGGGTGGGGGAGGGGGAGGGGTGGATTGAGGAGGTGGAGGAGAGGAGGATGGATGGAGGTGGGATTGGCCGGAACAGGAGATGGTTATGATTGTGGGGTAGTTGGACAAGGTGGAGGTGGTGGTGGGTGTGTTGGCAGAGGAGGTGGAGAAGGATGGATGATGCATGGACGGAGGTGGTGGTGGTGGTGGTGGAGGGGTTGGCCGGACCAGGAGATGATTATGATGGTTTTGGTAGGTGGAGGAGGAGAAGGGGTATAGGAGGAGATGACGACGCGGTGGAGATGAAGGTGGAGAAGGAAGAGGAGGAGGAGGATATTAGGGAGAGGAGGAAAAGAAGGAGGAGATGCAGATGGAGGAGGGGGAGGAGCAGTAGCATGTGAAGAGGAGGTGGAGAAGGAGGGGGAGATGGAGAGAATCAAGAACGGGGAGGTGGAGGGGATGAGAAATGGAACATGGCGGTGGTCGTGGAGGTTATTTACAGGTTTCACGCAAACATGCAAATTGTATTCATTTCCATGTTGACGTGGTCGACGTGTTCACAAAGCAAACCAAGATAATGGGAATGAGACGCACATGAAGGAAACAAAGAACGGCACAAAGGGGAGGCAGAGAGAAAGACAAAGATTACAAGTGTTAATTAAAAGTGCCTCTATTTCCCCCCCCCCCGCCTTTTGCATTTGGTTAAGCTCCAACTAACGACTGTCATCTCGAAATCACCACGGTGATTGAAACAGCAAATTAGGGAGCAAATAGAGTGACAACTGTTGTCTAATTCATATCCAAACGGGAAGTAATTGTTACCATTAATCTTGCACATGAACAGGGGGACTGAGGCGTGGCGAACGGGCCTCCACACTCCACAGGGTGTCACTCCTCGTTACCTCCGCAGACGTGAGCCTGGGCTGCATTCATCAAGGTTCCTTTGGTGACCTTTATTTTTATTTGCTTTCTTCTTAATCACACTGCATCTCTAACGATGTGTGCATGCGTCGGTGGATGCTCACACACCTTAACGATGATGATAAGAAGGGCGATACAGCTAAGGATTGTATCTGTGTGATGTCTGTCTCTGTGTGTGTGTGCGTGGTTGTGTGTGTGCGTGGTTGTGTGTGTGTGTGTGTGTGGGCGGGGGGGTGTTTGTTTGTCTTTGTGTGTGTACGTACGTGTGTAGAGGTCATTAGTTTATGCCTTGCACGTGTTTTGAAAGACGAAAGCGAGCTAGGACACGAGGAGAACACCCGTGTGACGGGTGTGCATTTCGACCTAGCGTGACTGGTTCACCTGTTGTGTGACGGTGCGCAGCGTTGTGCGTCGAGTTAAGTCACACGTCGGTTTGTACGCGGTTGAAGGCCATCTGGAATGCTAAGCTATTCGACGGCGGCCCAATATCCACGCCCCCCCCCCCCCCCCCCAAATGTGAGAGTTGTCGACAAAATGATGAAAGAGGCAATACGTTTTTTTTTGTTTTATGTGAAACGCATATTTTGCACCGTAGGCTGCCTCTTGCAAGTCTTGCAGGTTTGTGGCTTATTACGCATCCCATCTTTCCATCGAGCAGGTCCATTTTTTTTCTCCGCATGGCTTACAGTTGTACAGTTTAGTATTGATATTGTTCACCGGTGACATCACAATGGGTTCATCAATAAGCCCGCTGTTGAATGTGCATTCAAGCAGACTCTGCCGTGCAGCTGTATATGCAATGTATTTTCAAGGTAAATGGGTGGTTGCCACTGGCCAAGCATTGTACAACTCAATTCAGCCACCGTAAAAGAAGAACATTTCTTCCTAGTGAAACAATTCCCTACTGCAAAACATGTTTTGCAAGCTAAACGTTTTACAAGATTGTTTTTTTCCCCATTTCTGGTCAGGAATACATTTGCATTAAAGAAGCACGTGTTGCGTTTAGACTGCAGAAAGGCACCATCCATTCGAAACCTTTTACATTTCAATGTAAGACGCCGTTGAAAGGGGATTGATTTTAACGGTCGACGCACATTTCAAAGGTAAGATGCATAATATGTAGCATAGCCCCCCCCCTGCCCACCTCCCTCCTCTCTTTGCCAGATGATATCGATCCCTTCTGTGACCGGGGGGCGTTGACAGCAGGCACCGATCTGACTGCACAACGGAGGCTGGGCCCCAGCAGCCTGGAGCTCTTCACGGTGACCAGCGCTGCGTGATTTGCCCTGGATGTGTCCACCCGTCCATCCATCCATGGCTCCTCCAGCTCCTCCCTCCCTCCCTCCCTCCCTCCCTCCCTCCTTCCCCCTGTCCTGGGCTCATTATTGCCGTTACCATGGCAACACCTCTGACAGTGTCACAAACCAGAACCCAAATCCCTGGAAGGCGATGGACAGCGGCTGACGTCTTCGACGGGGAGATAATACCGGGCGTCCCCCTTGTTGGCAAGAACAGTCAAGCGCTAACCACGGCCCGCTTATAACGGCTCCGTGTGTCACCGTGGCGGTGGTGGGGGTCCACGCGGGCCCGTCATCCGTCTTAACCCGGACCCCCACCACCGCCATCACCACAGACACCGGAACCCCCACCCATCTCCCCCCCATCCTCCCTCACCATCCAAAGCTAGTACCTGTCTGGCGATCGGGAGAGACAGGGGGAGGAAGGAAAATAAAATAGAATACACACATTTTCCCCAGAAAATGTGCATTTTCTGGGGAAAATGTGTGTGCTTGCATGAGCCAACTCGTCGTATGTGCAATTTCCCCTGAGAATTCGAACATGCGAATGCTAGCAAGGCTTATAAGAGAGAACAAAGTTGCTGGTCCACTTTGAAGCAGACTTGTGTTTGATTGAATAATGGGGCTGATTGTTTCACTTTGACCTGAAGTTTTAGTGCCCCCTGTGGTCAAAGTGGTACTTTTTGGAGACATATTTTTTTATATATCTACAAACCAAACCACTCTGAGTTGCTCACCTCCATAGTGTTTGAAGTCAGCTTTTTTTTCGTTCATCTACTTCCATCATAAAAATAGCAGTAACATAATCAAGCTATTAACGCCACATTATACACCACTAGTTACATTTAATAAGCGCAATTATAAAAACAAGAGCTGTCAGTAGTGGTTTAGTGCTGACTCATTCAATACTGTAGGAGGCGGTAATTACAGGAAACGGGGCGGAAGAACAACAATAATAGAAGGATTAAGACGCAGAACAACAACGACGCGGCTGGCTCTGCCGCCACACTAGCAACACCAGTGCTGTCACGGGGAGGGGGGGGGAGGGGGGGGGGGGGGGTCTCAGCTCCTGACAGGCAGGGCCGGTTCAAGGTCGTCCTCACCAGGGCCGGGCCACCCACCCTCCCCCCCCGCCCTCCCCCCCCCCGCCTCCTGCGATGACAAACCCTCTTAGCTGACATCTCCAGCCCGGCAGAATCTCAATGCTCTCCCCCCCCCCCCCGCCCCGCCCCCCCCCCCCCGCCGGTTCTCTGCACTTCACTTCCCCTCCGGTTCCCCTGTCACGTCGGCCTGCCATCACGGCCCCACCCCCTCTCTCTCCCCCTCTCTCCCCCTCTCTCCCCCGTCCTTCTGATTCCACCGTTATTAGGATATTCCTCACACTTCACACTTCTCATCCCACACGCGGACGCCCTGTGGAGCGCATCAGCCGGGCCCCCCCCCCCCCACCCCCCCACCCCCCCCGCCTCCACCGCCGCCTCCACCGCCGCCGCCGCCGCCGCTCCTCTCCCTGAAGGGATGTCTCCTTCGTCTCAGCGAGGAGGAGGGGGTGGGGGGGGGGGGGGGGGGGGGGGTCGGTGTTTACATGGAGGGTCAAGGCGGGCGGATCACTGGGGCGTCGGTGGCGTCGGAGTGACGGGGCTGGCTGGCCGCGGTGCGGAGAGGCTCTCTAGATAAAGGTGCGGGGGGGCGTCGTTGCTTATCTAGATGGTGTTTCACTTGTGGACAAACAGACAAACAACCAGGAGAAACAGCCCCTGGCGCTACGGCCCGCAGACCAGCTGTGCGTTTACAGTAATTGGGAACGTAATTAGGAGGCTGCGACGCGGGGAGACAGATGTTCCCTCAGACGGTTCCACATGGCTGTTTCTTTTATTTCACTGGCGTCTCGCTCTGTAACCACGTTTCCGTATTAATATTGACTGAATCAATAACTCTGCCTATTACCACGTACTAACGTACCGACGCAACAGCGTTAAAGTTTCATTCATCTCACCGCCGTCAAAGTCGTAATTAGACCCAAGTCTAATTCTAGACGTCACGTCTAAGTCACTTTGACTGTTCGCTACACAGTCACTCTGACGGCGGCAGGTTTCACATGCTGCGCTTGTCCAAGCTGTTCCCCCCCCCGTCTTACCGGCGTTGCCTGAGTAGTCCCCCACAGTCAGAGGGTACCCGTCGTCATCGGGGTCCACCGAGAAGAGGCCCACTCCGAAGGTGCCGTATTGGGCGAACGCCGTGCTGTTCTCAAAGTCCTCCATGTCGATGCGCAGCTCGTAGTTGCCTTGAATGGAGAGGGCATGCATCTGCTTCAGACCTGCGAGGGAGAGAGGGAGAGAGAGAGAGAGAGAGAGAGAGAGAGAGAGAGAGAGAGAGAGAGAGAGAGAGAGACACGTAAGGTGTACAGTAGCCAAGAGGACAAAGGGACAAGGGCGATATGGAACGGAGTCCTCAAGAGGAAGGGCCTTTCAGAAGTGACCTTGCTCGGCTGCAGGGAACTCTGAAAGGAATGTCTGGAACTTTAGTGACTTCAACATGTCGTGTGGAATGCACAAGATGAATGCGGAAAAAGAAAACAAATGTAAAAAAGTAGAGGAGAGCAAAGCACATATCGGAGACGGATTACAGGAGGGCTGTCTCCTCGACTACCAGGGGTCAAGTGCAAATAAGTGACAGGCAGGCACCTATTTTTTTTTCTGCATTACAAAATGACATAACGACTATAATCACTCTTGCACAGACAGTCCTAAAGCCCTTCACTTAGCCGTTACATGGAACGTTTCATACTCACCGTACCAACATTTTGAACACCATTTTTTGTAGACTTATCTCACGTACGTGAGAGCATGTGCCACTGACATATTTATATGAAGCGGCCATGAAACGCCTGGTGTGTCCTCCGCACACGACTGAAATACCAACCGCACTCTCTCCGCTCACACCAGCTCCAGTGTGAAACACCCTGGCCTCCTAACAACTTGATGATGTGTATTTGTTTGGGACCGTCGAGTCTCGTGGCAGACCACCCCCCTCACGACCCCGCTCAGTGACGCGATTATCGGAGGTCGCTGCGACTGCACTTTTCTATCTGTGATGAAACTAATGAATGTGCTACCATGCCTCTTATCTTGTTTATTGAAGTCGCTCTGGGTTCGTTTTAAGAGCTATTATTTGTGTTCTTTTTTAAGGAGGGGATTTTTTTTTTCTCTTTCCCACTTTTTTCTGCTCTCTCTCTCTCTATCTGTCTCTTCCCTCTCTCTCTCTCTCCCTCTCTCTCCCTCTCTCTCTCTCTCTCTCTCACACACGCTCTTTACGACTCTCTAGTCTTACCTACATCCGCTTTGAGTTGTAAGCATGTCTAGATCTGTACAATGATCATCAGTCCTGTTACACAGCCCAATACCATCTACGTATCTTAAGCAGTTCTGGTTCTATGATGATTGAAATGTCATACTCACAGGCCAATTATCTGACTGTTTTCCTTTCACACCCCTGGAGTTTTACCCCTGGAGTTTTACTGGCTTGCAGTTTTAAATGACCCGACCAGCCAGTTGAATGACCAGCTGCACAGCCAGCCCGTGTGGACAGTTACACACTGAATTCTGAAAGCCTCAATCCTACTAACTGGGAAAGGCTCAATGGTTCACATTACGACTTTAATAAACAATCCACCAGAATCTGTGGATATTAAATACAGCCGTAACCATGGAAAACACAAAAACACAAACCCAAGATGGACTTTGTTTATCAGGATGCAGCGCTGTGCGGTGAGGGACAGGTTCCCCACACAGCTCCCCATAACGTCTGATTCAGCCGTTTCAGACGGTGGATGGGTTTCATCCCTGTGTCTGATGTCCGTAATGCGCTTTTAATTAATCCCTCCTCGTCTCTTAAAGAACACACAGAAAGAACGAAAGAAAGAGACAAAAGAAACGTGCGAGACTGAAAGCACCTGCAGGGAGAATAAAACACACGGTGGGTGATCTGCCCTCTGCAATGCTGCCTTCAATCCGTCCTCACTTCCTTCCATCCCTCGTCACTTCCTCACTTTCTTCCCTCCCCCCCTCACTTCCTGTCTCCCTGCAGCAGTTTGTTTCTGGTTGTGCTAACGATAGTGCTGCTAGTGAACTGATAGCCTCTCCCCACAGTGAGAGCCGCACTCCGGGTCTTGATCAAAGACATCCCGGGGTGACAGCGGCGAGGAGGGGCACGCCGCCCTCGGACACGGCCGAGAGCTCGTATCCATCGGCAAAGAACACAAGCAAGCATCTGAGCGCGATAGAACTCTGCAGTGGAAACCGCGTTCTCACCGACCTCCTGGGAGTTGTATTAGCAGATGTGAAAATGTGCACAAAGAAACTATATCATTGGTAAAATATTTATATAATAACACAAAAAACTGCTAACCTTGTGAATCTGCCATCCGCTTTTAAAAGTAAATGAAACCCCACAGAGATAAAGAATCCTGTTTGGATTTATGGTACAGCTAAAACCTGCATTTACTGTCAGGTTAGCTGTTTTCATAGACTCAGAAAGAAAGACTCAGACAACCTTAGATGCCTCATATTGGTTTTCTGAATACAGGAATGTTCCCACATGGTGCATAAGAAGGGAACATTCTCTTTCTCTACTTGATGGCTTACCTTTTCTTAGCTTTTGGGCATATGTTGATGATAGCCTGAGTCTCCTCCAAAGGAGTGTATGTTGTTCTCACACAGATACACCCTACTGCTACATATTACTCAAAGAGGTGTTCTGTGCAATAATATCCTTTCAGGGTTCCAAGTGTCAGATACAGAATACCAACAGCATACCGACATTTGACCACAGGGAGCACAATACAATCCCCCATGGGGAACATCAGATATCTCAACCCACTGCGGGCGATATTCAGCTCAGCATCCTTAACTTGCTGTGTGAGATGGAAGGGCATAAATTGACCGCCTATCAGTGTACGTGCGTTTGATTGAACCAGGTTAGCCGCCAGCTGATAGGGGGCGCATGGCTGGAGTCTTCTGCCAGAACTAGCTCCGCCCATAAACCAAAGCCAAAGTCCTCTATGTGAGAAGACCCAGCGTGTGGTTTTTCTTGTCCTCTTGGAGTATTTATTTCCATTTTCCCAGCTCAAGGTAACTTTTCCTTAGTACTGTTGTTTTCTCTCTACTCTGTGAGGCATTTGTGTGTGTGTGTGTGTGTGTGTGTGTGTGTGTGTGTGTGTGCAAGACATGGTCCAATTAAAATATATATGTCCACCAAACTTCCTACTCATCTCTGAACTTGTTTGTTGTCTTATTTCATGTGTTGTACTTTTCTTTTGGACTCCCCTTGGTTCCTGAGGTGCAAGCCGTCACAAATCTCCTTTGCCTCATGGTCTACAGTGGGGAACATGAATTAAAATCAATCAAAACACATTATTTTCAATCAAATAATGGTAAATTAAGTCGTAACTGTACCTTTTTTAAATTTGTATTCTGTAGCCAAAGCTTACAAACATAATAAGCTATTATTATTCAGAGTGGGCTGAGTAGCCAGGCTTCAGTCTACAGGCCTGACGGGGGGTCAATAAGTGCATCTTTTGGACAGTTGGTGACTGACTCGTGGGGATGTTGATTTATTATTGCCATTCATTCATGCCATTGTAAGTGACTTAAGGAATTTAATATTGATGCGCAGCAAGGTTTATTGACTTTTATTTATTTGACATTCATGCAGTGCAGAGCCATTCAAATAGCTGTGTGCCATAGCTGGAATAAGGGCAATCCAAGTAGACACCAAGGGGAACATACCAAGGGTATTTTGTTGTTCAACTTCAAAAGAGAGACTTGGGTATAAAAAGAAAAAGAAAAAAACATAAAAATAAATGTAAATAAAATTCAATTCGACGTTCAATAAAAAAACCCACTTTAGATTAAAACTGCATTTACATAACTTTAATTCAGTTTCTAATTAAATCCCTAGGGGGAACCCCTTCCAAGTTCCAAATCAGAATAATTAAAGGGGGAAGACAATCGGTGTAGCAACATACTTCCTCCTTGGTTTAAATCTAAACGCTCAGGTGTTTGGTCGTCGGTTAATTAAAGCGCTATTGTTAAGTTATTTAAATGTCTTCCGCACTCTAGTGAGGATAGGGGCTGTGTTGCTGGAGTATATTAACATACTGATTGCTCCGTAGGGGAGCCGCGTGTTTCCCCTCTCACTCACTTACCGTTTAGTGGCTAAGTTGAGAATTAAATAAGGTCTCTCCTCCTATGGGCTGATGGGGCAGTGAGGGTTAGATGGAATTGACAATAAAACACAGGAAAGAGAGAGGTACAGGTCTGCAAGCCTCTCTCCCCCCTTAGTCCCTTTGATGTAGACTTGCGCCACATTAACGCACATCTGAGAGAAACGATTTTTCCATTTATTCAAATAGCACGCATACATCAACCATTTCTGGAAATAACTGTGGGACTATGTGGCTTCAGGGGGCTGGGGGGGGGGGGGGGGGAGGGGGATAAAAGTGTCAACATTGTGCCTTCTCTCTTAGTAGCAGCCTTCACTGATCAGATGACATTATCCTCGTCCAAATGGCGTCGAAATGACATAAGTGACAAGGCGTAAGTAAGAAGATGAGTATTTCACCCTCCATTCCAAAGTGGTTTTCATTTGAGATGAACAATAGACACTTCCTGTATGCTACGCGTGACCAGCAGCAGAGGAAAAAAAAAACGGTCGAGGTAGACATTAACTGGTTGAGCGGCAACTGAACACTCCACACGTGTTTCAGCGTGGCTCTCAGGCCTTTATTCGTTTCTACTTCCCTCACACTAAGTGTGAACTCCCCAAGTTGTTACCACATTGGGCACCAAACACTTCCACAGCCGTCACTTCCCCCCCCGCCGCCCTTGGAGAGGGCTGGCTGTGTCATTGTGGTCACAGAGGGGGGGGTACGTGGGGGTACAGCCGGGTACGTGACGTCTGAGGGGTTGGGCCGCGGGGGCGCGGGGCCGCGGGGGCGCGGGGGCGTGGTGGCGCGGGCGGTCGGGGTTGGGGGTGGAAAGGCAATTCTCCACCATAGCGGGGTAGAAACGGTCAGCCTCCATTCATACCTGCTGTGTTCCTGGCAACGGCAGCGGAACCTGAAAGAGCCGTTCTCGCAGCCCGCCACGCTACCGGGAGTCTGGTTGGGGGGCAGCCACTCATAATTAATTGGCTTTGTGTAAGAAGATATATTTAAGCGCTCACAGCCCTATCAGGACGGGATTCATGGCTCTTTTCTGGGCTCCATGTACTCCGGTGAAACTGCTGTGTTCACATTAATCTCCGAGGGCGGAGGGGGGGGTTTGAAACAAGGTC
>NW_028178181.1:0-1000 GCF_964030765.1 Micromesistius poutassou | reverse complement strand
CATCTATGACGCAAGTCTTACAGCTTATGTTATGTTTACTCAGTATTGTGGCTATGGGAGAATATTATGGCTGAAATATGTTACAAGCAGGAACCTGGGAACACTGAACCTGGACTGTAAACCGATTCATTTAGAACATATTAATACAGTGAGAACATATGACCTTTCATTAATCTGTCATTAATCAATCATTAACGAACTAAAGAGGATCACGCTGCTTTTAGACCACAGTAAAGGGCTCTTTATGGTCCCACGTTCACGCTAGTGGTGGATTTCATGATTTGTTTGAATGAATCAGTTTGCGTCGGTCAGTTCTCCAAGATGAGACGTTCTTTTGTTCGTTCGTTCGCATTTCCGGTAGCGGTGAATCATGATTCTCAGTCACTGAGTCGGTCAGACTCGGCTCCTCCCTCGTTCTCATTCTCAAACGAATCACGATCGTGCGATGGTGCAAACGGTCATCAATCAACACAACATTAACTACGTTCCTTTTAGCTGAGGAGCGCTTCATGTTAGAATCGGGATGTTGTTGCCCGCCTGGCTCTGGTGACGTCTCAGTCCTCGAGTCTTCACCGCTAAACACAGTCAGTGAACAAACGGCGACTCGCGAGTCAGCGTGACTCAGCGACTAGTGGGCGGAGCTGGGAGTCGAGTCTCGGAGAACGAACGAGACGAACGACGACGAACGAGAGCGGCGAATCAAGTCGGTTTGTTCGTTTTAAAGAGTCGTTCGTTCGAACTGATTCGTTCGCGAACGAGCCACCACTAGTTCACGCAACGCAACGACCACGCAGACGCGTCCACGCAGTCCTGAACCTTTGTGGTTCTGCGTCGGGGTTTTAGTGAGCGGACCAATCACAGCCCTCGCTGCTGCGTCGCCTCGACGGAAGGTGACAACTTTTGGGAGGCGCACGTCAGGCCCTCGCGGTGGACGCAAGGAGGGTCCGCGAGGACGGACTTGTCTTGTGTGAACGTGGGACCATGACCAGCCCTTAAGGGC
>NW_028178182.1:0-17732 GCF_964030765.1 Micromesistius poutassou | reverse complement strand
TGTGTGTGTGTGTGTGTGTGTGTGTGTGTGTGTGTGTGTGTGTGTGTGTGTGTGTGTGTGTGTGTGTGTGTGTGTGTGTGTGTGTGTGTTACAGCCGTACCGGACCTGGACCCGCCCATCGACACCAACTTGATAGAATTTGAGACCAAGTGAGTACGGCGACGCAGAACCGCTCTCTGCTCTGAGTAGAACGCGCCAGTACGTACGTACTGGTCCTGGGTTAGTAGTACCTACTGGTCCTGGGTTAGTAGTACCTACTGGTCCTGGGTTAGTAGTACGTACTGGTCCTGGGTTAGTAGTACGTACTGGTCCTCTGGGTTAGTAGTACGTACTGGTCCTGGGTTAGTAGTACGTACTGGTCCTGGGTTAGTAGTACGTACTGGTCCTGGGTTAGTAGTACGTACTGGTCCTGGGTTAGTAGTACGTACTGGTCCTGGGTTAGTAGTACCTACTGGTCCTGGGTTAGTAGTACGTACTGGTCCTGGGTTAGTAGTACGTACTGGTCCTCTGGGTTAGTAGTACGTACTGGTCCTGGGTTAGTAGTACGTACTGGTCCTGGGTTAGTAGTACGTACTGGTCCTCTGAGTTAGTAGTACGTACTGGTCCTGGGTTAGTAGTACGTACTGGTCCTGGGTTAGTAGTACCTACTGGTCCTGGGTTAGTAGTACGTACTGGTCCTGGGTTAGTAGTACGTACTGGTCCTCTGGGTTAGTAGTACGTACTGGTCCTGGGTTAGTAGTACGTACTGGTCCTGGGTTAGTAGTACGTACTGGTCCTGGGTTAGTAGTACGTACTGGTCCTGGGTTAGTAGTACCTACTGGTCCTGGGTTAGTAGTACGTACTGGTCCTGGGTTAGTAGTACGTACTGGTCCTGGGTTAGTAGTACCTACTGGTCCTGGGTTAGTAGTACGTACTGGTCCTCTGGGTTAGTAGTACGTACTGGTCCTGGGTTAGTAGTACGTACTGGTCCTGGGTTAGTAGTACGTACTGGTCCTGGGTTAGTAGTACGTACTGGTCCTGGGTTAGTAGTACGTACTGGTCCTGGGTTAGTAGTACCTACTGGTCCTGGGTTAGTAGTACGTACTGGTCCTGGGTTAGTAGTACGTACTGGTCCTGGGTTAGTAGTACGTACTGGTCCTGGGTTAGTAGTACGTACTGGTCCTGGGTTAGTAGTACGTACTGGTCCTGGGTTAGTAGTACGTACTGGTCCTGGGTTAGTAGTACGTACTGGTCCTCTGGGTTAGTAGTACGTACTGGTCCTCTGGGTTAGTAGTACGTACTGGTCCTGGGTTAGTAGTACGTACTGGTCCTGGGTTAGTAGTACGTACTGGTCCTGGGTTAGTAGTACGTACTGGTCCTGGGTTAGTAGTACGTACTGGTCCTCTGGGTTAGTAGTACGTACTGGTCCTGGGTTAGTAGTACGTACTGGTCCTGGGTTAGTAGTACGTACTGGTCCTGGGTTAGTAGTACGTACTGGTCCTGGGTTAGTAGTACGTACTGGTCCTGGGTTAGTAGTACGTACTGGTCCTGGGTTAGTAGTACGTACTGGTCCTGGGTTAGTAGTACCTACTGGTCCTGGGTTAGTAGTACCTACTGGTCCTGGGTTAGTAGTACCTACTGGTCCTGGGTTAGTAGTACGTACTGGTCCTGGGTTAGTAGTACGTACTGGTCCTCTGGGTTAGTAGTACGTACTGGTCCTGGGTTAGTAGTACGTACTGGTCCTGGGTTAGTAGTACGTACTGGTCCTGGGTTAGTAGTACGTACTGGTCCTCTGGGTTAGTAGTACGTACTGGTCCTGGGTTAGTAGTACGTACTGGTCCTGGGTTAGTAGTACGTACTGGTCCTGGGTTAGTAGTACGTACTGGTCCTGGTGTTAGTAGTACGTACTGGTCCTGAGTTAGTAGTACGTACTGGTCCTGGGTTAGTAGTACGTACTGGTCCTCTGGGTTAGTAGTACGTACTGGTCCTGGGTTAGTAGTACGTACTGGTCCTGGGTTAGTAGTACGTACTGGTCCTGGGTTAGTAGTACGTACTGGTCCTCTGGGTTAGTAGTACGTACTGGTCCTGGGTTAGTAGTACGTACTGGTCCTGGGTTAGTAGTACGTACTGGTCCTGGGTTAGTAGTACGTACTGGTCCTGGGTTAGTAGTACGTACTGGTCCTGGGTTAGTAGTACGTACTGGTCCTGGGTTAGTAGTACGTACTGGTCCTGGGTTAGTAGTACGTACTGGTCCTGGGTTAGTAGTACGTACTGGTCCTGGGTTAGTAGTACGTACTGGTCCTCTGGGTTAGTAGTACGTACTGGTCCTCTGGGTTAGTAGTACGTACTGGTCCTGGGTTAGTAGTACGTACTGGTCCTGGGTTAGTAGTACGTACTGGTCCTGGGTTAGTAGTACGTACTGGTCCTGGGTTAGTAGTACGTACTGGTCCTGGGTTAGTAGTACGTACTGGTCCTGGGTTAGTAGTACGTACTGGTCCTGGGTTAGTAGTACGTACTGGTCCTGGGTTAGTAGTACGTACTGGTCCTGGGTTAGTAGTACGTACTGGTCCTGGGTTAGTAGTACGTACTGGTCCTGGGTTAGTAGTACCTACTGGTCCTGGGTTAGTAGTACCTACTGGTCCTGGGTTAGTAGTACCTACTGGTCCTGGGTTAGTAGTACGTACTGGTCCTGGGTTAGTAGTACGTACTGGTCCTCTGGGTTAGTAGTACGTACTGGTCCTGGGTTAGTAGTACGTACTGGTCCTGGGTTAGTAGTACGTACTGGTCCTGGGTTAGTAGTACGTACTGGTCCTCTGGGTTAGTAGTACGTACTGGTCCTCTGGGTTAGTAGTACGTACTGGTCCTGGGTTAGTAGTACGTACTGGTCCTGGGTTAGTAGTACGTACTGGTCCTGGGTTAGTAGTACGTACTGGTCCTGGGTTAGTAGTACGTACTGGTCCTGGGTTAGTAGTACGTACTGGTCCTGGGTTAGGGGTTATTGCTCCGTGTGGCAGTAGGAGTTTATTCAGGAAAGTGCAGTTGGTACGTGTTTAGAGAAAGGTTTGTCTTCTGAGTATCAATATAAAACATGTTCAATATATATCGATAAGAGACCGGACCACCGAGTCTAGCAGTTGGGTTTGTTACAGAAACTCGGTTCCATACTTATTGACAATATTTGAGTGTTTTTCATTGTTGTATCGACTGATTGTTTAAATCCAGCATGGTGATTCCTGGTCTTTTTAGGTCATTAGAATGGTCTACGTCTACGGTGGTAGACGTAGCGGTGGGAGGCGTAGTTAGGCGGGTGTGTGTGTGTGTGGGTGGGTGGTGTGTGTACGGTTGTGTGTGTGTGTGCGGTGGTGGTAGGCGGTGGTGTGTGTGTGTGTACAGTGGTGTGTGCGTGTCCCGCTGTGTGTACGGTTGTGTGTGTGTGTGTGTGTGTGTGTGTACAGTGGTGTGTGTGTGTGTCCCGCTGTGTGTGTGCGTCCCGCTGTGTGTGCGTGTCCCGCTGTGTGTACGGTGGTGTGTGTGTGTGTGTGTGTGTGTGTACAGTGGTGTGTGTGTGTGTGTGCGTGTCCCGCTGTGTGTGTGTGTGTGTGTGTGTGTGTGTGTGTGTACAGTGGTGTGTGTGTGTGTGTGTGTGTGTGTCCCGCTGTGTGTGTGCGTCCCCCAGCAGGCCCAGTGACGTCTCCTCTCCCCCCCCAGCAGCAGCATCACCCAGGACGACGACTTCGTGTTCGAGGACTTCGCCCGGCTGAGGCTGAAGGGCATGGTGGACGACAAGGAGGAGGACTGCTAGAACACACACACACACACACACACACACACACACACACACACACACACACACACACACACACACACACACACACACACACACACACACACACACACACACACACACACACACACACACACACACACACGTCTTATTGATGCACACGGGCACATACACGGTCCAGGTCATGATCCACCGGGGGAACATTTCACAAGCACCGCGCATCTCCGCCCCCCCCCCCACCCCCGCTGGGGGTCGGTCAGCCGGCGGGCGGGGGGGGGGGGGTCTGCAGGGGGGGGGTGGGGGGGCCGAGGGGACTTCCAGCGGGCGGGGCGCTGGCCCCTGCTCATTGCCCACATGGCCGTTGGTTGTGCTGCCAATGTTCTGTCTCCACACACACACGACCCCCCCTCTCTCTCTGTCTCACTCGCCCTCTCTTCTCTTCTCCTCGTGTGGGAGGGGTTGGATTGATTGACAGGTTGGATTGATTGACAGGGTGGTGTGATTGACAGGGTGGTGTCCCGGCGGTGTGTGTGTGTGTGTGGTCGGCGGGGGGGTTAGGTTTGGGGGGGGTTTCCATTTTGGTTTGGATGTTTTTTTTTGTTTTTTTTCTTCTGAAGACTTCTGAAGTGTCTGAGGTCATGTGTCTTAAGTCATGTGTCTTAGGTCTGAGGTCATGTGTCTTAGGTCTGAGGTCATGTGTCTTAAGTCATGTGTCTTAGGTCTGAGGTCATGTGTCTGAGGTCATGTGTCTTAAGTCATGTGTCTTAGGTCATGTGTCTTAGGTCTTAAGTCATGTGTCTTAAGTCATGTGTCTTAGGTCTGAGGTCATGTGTCTGAGGTCATGTGTCTTAAGTCATGTGTCTTAGGTCTTAAGTCATGTGTCTGAGGTCATGTGTCTTAAGTCATGTGTCTTAGGTCATGTGTCTTAGGTCTTAAGTCATGTGTCTTAAGTCATGTGTCTTAGGTCTCGGCTTTTCGGGACGGCGTCCGTGAGGAAATGGCTTGCGTGTGTGTGTGTCCCCCCCCCTCAGCCCCATGCCACACACACACACACACACACACTCTTATGCTAATCATAGCCAGGGCTTTTAATTGCAAACATAAAAAGGGGCACTGAAGAATATTGCCTCAAGTGGCCATACCCCCCCCCCCTTTCCGAAAATGTATTAAAATTTGCCAATTTCCGGTCTCCAGAGAGTGGGAGCTGATTGGCTCGTAGACGTACTGAAGTATCGATCCTTCAAGAGCCAAAAGTAGAACTTTGTTTTTAGTCTAGAGCGGGTCGAGCAGCAAGCATCTGTGCTCTTAAAAAAAAAATAAAATGTCCAACTCTTTCTACAACTTGTCAATTGCCGTCTTATTACAAGATCAAGATATTAAACGGTCAAAATGATATTTTACAAATTGCTAATGATCGCGGTCTCCACAGCGACTCGTTAAAGGCAGGACGTTTTCCCACCCGGCGCCATTTGCAGGATTTCACCAGCGTTCCCATTCTGCCCAGTTGGCTTTCCAAGCGTTCCCTTCTGTACGAAATGAATGGACGTGTTTCCTGCTGCAGCGCCCAGACCACTAGCAGCTCAGCTGCTGTTAAGCTCCCTCAGTAACCTCCAGACACACACAGACAGATACACAGACACACACAGAAACGCACATACACACAGACACACACACAGACACACAGACACGCACACAGACACAGACACGCACACAGACACACACACACACAGACACACACATATACACAGACACACACACACACAGACACACACATATACACAGACACACACACACACAGACACACACACAGACACATGCACACACACACACAGACACACACACACAGACACACACAAACAGACACACACACACACACTTCTCCACCCTGTCCCAGTTCTAGCAGCACTTTACACCCGAGACTGTGAGTCGCCCTCTGTGGGGGCGGGACTCTGACTGGGACCAGTGGTTTTGACTTCCTGGGTGCGTCCAGAGACCAGACCGAACCAGACCAGACCAGACCAGACCAGACCAGACCAGACCAGACCGGACCAGACCGCGACTGTCACCACTCCCAGATGTTCCACCAGCTGGTCCCTTTTGATCGACGGCTCACCTCACCCCGCCCCCCCCCCGAGACCTGGACCATCTGTGACTGCGAGTAACGCCGACCGGGGGTCCCCGACTCTGGTCTCAAAGGGCACTCGCCCCTCGCCCCCCTCCCTCCCTCCCCCCCGCCCCCCCCCCCCTCAATGCTTGCTTACAGCACACCCCCACCACCACCACCACCACCACTTTCTTTCCATGTCCTCGTTCTCCCGGCCCACGGTCCCTAAAAAACACGCGGGTCCGTCCGAGCGGGGGGGGGGGGGGGGGGCGGGCGCCGTCTGTGCGGCTGCATGATGATGGCGGCGGCTGCGGGACGCTGCGTTAGCGTAAAGGTGTGAGGTTGGTTGTCGGGCCGCGGGCCTCTTGCTCCGCTCCGTGTGTGTCGTGTCGTTCTCAGCATGAATGTCGATAGCCGTCAGTCGTTAACATGTCTTTACGTGGTTATCTCCCCCTGAGATGTACGTTGGCGCCCCCGCGTGGCTCACACGGGCGCTGCCGTTTAGGATTGTTGTTGTTTTTTTTTCTCTTCTGCTCTCGTTGTTGGACGACAACCCCCCCCCCAAAGTCTCTCTTCTTTTTGGTTTTATTTGTTTCCCGGAGGAATTGAAGGATGTTTTGTTTTTTTTGGTCACGTCTATGCATCTCTCTATTTCCTCCCCCTCCTCTTTTTTTTTTTTTGTTCTTTTTTTTGTATATCGCTCGAAGGAAGCTAGAGTCTGCCTTGTTTCACAGTCTGTTGTAATATAACTCCCATTTCATATTGCTCACGGAAAAATTTTAAAGAGAAAAAAAGTAGAGCCCTCGGTATCCGGACACGAGACGCTTGGCGCTCTAGAAACAAAGTCACGCTTGCATTTGCTTTTAGTTTTTAGGTTTTTTTTTTTTTTCGTTCGTCTCTTCAGCCACCACAAACCACTTAGATTTTACTCAAGTCTGTAACTTTAAATTCATAATAATAATAATAAAATAAAAAAAATAAAAACCCTCTACGAAGAAACAGCGGGATAAATATGAAGCATGTTCTGTTTAGTTGACTTCTTCCAAGCGGTGCTGTGAGTGACGCATACGGGCTGTGATCGGTGTCGTCTCTTGTCATCGTCCGTCCGTCTCGTCTCGGCGCCTCTGTGCTGAGTGGACGTGTTTTGAACAAAGTGCCATGTCCACTGGCCCTTTTTCCACTCCTTTATTATTTTTTTTTATTTTATTTCTTCTTCGATGCTCGCCATTTTATGTCTGTAAACACAGGAAGTCATTTCTGCTGATGGGACGTATGCCAGAAAAAAAAAAGATATATGATTATGATTATATATTATTATTATTATTATTGCTATGATTATTATTATTATTGTTATTAACTGTTATCACCATTATTACTTCTACTGTATCATAATTGAAACCATGATTATTCTCATAATCACTGAAGAAAATCTAATGTTTTTGCCATTTCATTTATTTTTATTTTAGATTTTTATTTTCTATTTTTATTAAAGTTTAAATGAGCTAACCTAAACCGCTGTGACATTGTGTGACTACAATGATGGTGGGGGTGGAAGTGAGACTTTTGAGAATGAAAGGTTGTACAATATTACTCTACTAATAGTACAAATAATGATCAGTGGGATTAGCCTACACGATAAGGCCACTATTGATTATTATTAGTGTATGATGAAACGTCTGTTCTAGGCCTACATCTATGACCACTACGTGGAACTGAGCCTTTAAACATGCTTCGACAACACGGTGATACACAAGGTCATGTGACGAATGTCCAATGGAAAACGGAAAAATAACCAACGTGGAACCAATGCTAACAATAGTAACACGCATATAGGCTTTACAGAGGAAGTGTGGTTAATCAGATATTCCTTTGGAGAGCATTAGGTCAGTAGTCAAGGCTGAAGATATTTTAGGAATAGATGTGTCTAGGCCGAACTGCACCATGGAGCTGTAATGTTTAAGGACTTTATTTTGGTAATGGGGAGGCTATGTATCAATATATCTAATATATATATATGTCCGATACACTTCGAATCACTCATGCGTAATGATATAAAAACATATGTAGCCTATGGTATTTTATTTCATAGGTCTCTGATATGATCTATTTTATTGGCCAAGAAAAACGTTAATCAATATTCTCAACTTTTTCCCAAGAAATACTGAACGATATTATCTTGTGTAGGGCCTATGCTCAGTTTGTCCACAGAGGGGCGCAGTAAACACTTTCTGGTTGGAATATCATCTTATAAGAAACACAGGATCCCTTTGAAATCGCGTCTACCTCATGAGTTACCACGGTAGTTGATCTTCGTGCGAAATCTAAAAAGATTTATTATATATTTTAAAGATTCACAACCTTTTTTTTTTTTCTTAAATTGGGTCCAGACAGATGAATTATTCTAGTGTAATAAACGATCCCATGAACCACAGAATACACTTAAATGATTACCCGAATTCTGTAACACATCAGGCATTTATATTTACACCCACTTTATTGCAGACAAATTTCCTTACATCAAATCCCGTTTTACTATTGAAGAGAGACTCCTCCGAGGGACATTCAGGGTAAAAACAGAGCTTATCTCAAAACATCCGGAGAACTTAAGAGAATTAGAGAAGAACCGACATGCCTTGATTATCCGCACACACACACACACACACACACACACACACACAACACTGAACACAATCAAACATTTTAGTAGGTTAACTCCAGGACTAGATTAAACCGAGTGACTCGACTACGTTTCAAGTATTCCCCATCGCTCTGACAACAACGGCAACATTCACACAGCAAATGAGGCGGCTCCTTTTTTTTTTTAAAACAAAATACATAAAAGAATGCATGCTTTGAGAAAGGTCAACAAAAGTGACCCCTTCACCACGACAAGTGTAACAACAGCCCCCGACAGAGGAGGAATGATAGAGGCCCTTCTACATCACAACAAACAACAACCACCACCCCACCCAACAGGGGGCGCAAATAAATACAAGAGGGGAAAAAAAAAAAGGCAGCCAGCTTGCCTTTCGAGAAGACAAAACAAATATAACTCTACAATATATCCAAGTGTATTAATCATTGAGACCATGGATGGTTTCCCCCAAATACTTTCAACAGACACCAAACTATTTCCCATCGGTCTGTTGTCAACTAGTCGATAAAAGACGCCCCGTATCGTGGCATCACCATACGGACGGACGGACAGACATAAAATGGAATATCTTGATAGTGTGTCGTTCTGATCCTCTTCTCCTACGCTATACATCCCGCGCCGTTCCGCTGGCAGAGGCGCGGCCCCGGAGGGGGGGGGGGGGGGGGGCGGAGGAGGAGAGCGGTAACCTAGGTGACCATGTACTCCTGCCTCTTGTTGAGGCGGACCTGGCACAGCGAGACGGCGCCCACGGCGACGTAGACGGCCGCCGCGATGAAGCAGTTGATGCCCACCTGGTTGTAGAGGCCGTAGATGACCTGGGGCGGGGACTTACTGCGGACCGCCGGGAGGAGAGACAGAGGGAGAACGTTGTGGAAGAGATGGAACAATGATAGAACAATGACAATACAATCGGAAGAAAAACAACCCAAAAATTTGTATATATGAAAATTAGGATTATGATGTTTTACAAATTGCTAATGATCGCTGTCTCTACAGCGACTCGTTAAAAGGCAGGACGTTTTCCACCCCGGTCCGGTACGGACAGGACAGGCTGCCAGCGATTTGCAGGATTTCACCAGCATTCGTTGATGCATAAAACAATAAGCACAATAAGCAATAAGCAATGGCTAACATTAACTTCCCCAACACTGTGTCTACCGGTATGTACAGTATGTATTTGCGTGCAGGGGTTGCCATTACTAACGTAAATACAATTCTATTGATGATATTAAGGAGGAATATGCTACAGCCTCAGGCATTAGAGGAGATTCCAGTGTGTGCGCCAGCTTCCTGAATATTCTTTTGGAGAATTTGCATCAACTGTTGAATTGTCATGTGGTACAGGAATGAAGCTATTAGGGCCGTCTGTCTACGAACTGTCGACGGTAAACGTAGAAATAGAGCAGCGTCACATGTTGTGCGGGTAAGAGTGGTGTCCCCAACTAAGTGACGTGGTGAATAGCCGAGTGAAACTTTACCCAAGTAACAACAAGCTTAGCGGCAGGACAACTAAAGAGTGGGGGGGAGGTTAAGGCTGACTTCCATTGGTTAGTATTAATCAACACAGAACTAAGAGGCCTTTTTTTTGGTATCATAACTAAAAAGATCTTCTGGCATGACATTTGTAATCATTTCTCAACATCACCATGTGCTGCAATACTCAATAGTAATACTTCATTTCAGTACAGATGACTTCTTTTCAAATGTGTGTTACAGTGGTGTGATGACACGACGTCACTTACTCATTCCGAATGTCCTCTTCGGTAAAGGGAACATCTTCGATCAGCACAGCAGACTTGGCGCTGAAGAAGATTCCCAGCATCCCCTGACAAACGGCAGAAACGACAAACGGGTCATTAAAAACCAATCAAACATTAAACACATGCTGGCTTTACACAACACGACCTGGCCTATATGACATGACATGACGACAAACGACTGCTATACGACACGACACGACACGCGTTCATCCTGATCCACGCAGAAACGGCCCCTATTCGCTTGTGAAGGAGTGGATGGTTGCATCCACTCCTTCACAAGCGAATACTGTGTACTACAACACTGTCCCCGTTACTAAGTGTGCCTGCTCATGTCTCAAGCAGTAAGCCTGTATTGCCTGTTAGAAATGGCTCATCGTAGACTGTATTACAGTAGCGTATTGTAATTAGTAGAGGCTCATATATTAATACAGTAGCGACTGGAGAGAGGCGGAAGCTCCTCCGTCATGTCTGTGGTCACATGACCCGCAGGTCCAGCCTTCGTGTCACTGCCTGCTGCCTTTAGCCTGGCGTTAATTACAATAATAACGATATACTGCTTTATTAAACATTTCATAGGCTAGGGCTAGGGTTAGGGCTCACTCGGGTTGAGTTCGGTTAAATCAGGAGTTCCACCCAGAAGGGTGATAGCCTACTCGTCCTCCATCTTAAAAAAAAAAAAATTCACATTTCGTTCCGAGGATTATAAAACTACATTTATGCAACGTTATAGTTCTGATAACCCACAATAAAAAAGCAGGTGCGTCGCACGCCTTGCACAGTTGGACAGGGGACAGTGCGTCCCCGATTCTAACACCGACCTTTCTTTCTATTTATACTCCGACCTGCTGGAGCCACATTTCGGCTCTGCGCTACAACAACCTTATAATCTACTTACCAGCATGATGACCCCCCATATGCTGATCACTATTCCGCACGCTGCCATCTTAGGCCCGCAGAACAACAGGGACGGCATGTTGACGCTCCGCTAGTCGATCCAAAACGAGAGAGGTTGTTTTTTTTAATACAAGAAACGCCGTTTCATCGAAGGGTGACAGTCGCTCCAGGCCCCATCAGTTTTTTCTGTGGTTGTGGCGTTGAGAGAACTGCTCGGCACGACTCGGCCGAACTCGGCCACACTCGTCTCTCTCTCAAACCGGGGGGGGAACCAACCAATCACGACCTCCCGAGGAATAGACCCCGCCTATTTCCTCTGGGCCCACCAATGAGATTCAAGTGGCAAATTCGCGCAGTATTCCTTTTTTACACCTCAACAATCGCAAACATGTTGGTACTTTGCGATGTTTAGTTAATCCATACGGTGTAGTTTTAGATCAGCTTTGACTCAAACGAAACACGTTTGTTGCATCCGGCGTCTCGGTTTTGTTTTTTGGAGCGATAGTCCCTCAATGGAAGCCCGCTAGGCGCTAACGCAAACCCCGCACGGACCCACACAGTCGCAAGCTAGCCGTTAGCATTGGGCATTGTTTACGTTCTGAGCGCAAGGAGATCAAACTATAAACCAACTTCTTCTGAACCTCCAACCTCATCGAAATGACGTCTGCCTCTGCGAAAGTAAGTCCCGGCCTGTCGTCCCAGCCCCCCCCCCCCAACCTCCCCCCCAGTCGGTTCGCAAAGCAGCTTTTTTTAAAACGCAAAACACAAAAACGAAACGTCTTGCTGGAGACGAGCGTCTATTTAACGTCACTTGGCTCTGCTCTGCTGTGTGTGTGTGTGTGTGTGTGTGTGTGTGTGTGTGTGTGTGTGTGTGTGTGTGTGTGTGTGTGTGTGTGTGTGTGTGTGTGTGTGTGTGTGAATGGGGGGGGGGGCGATGGCTTTCATGTTCTTATTGTCCCGTGTCCTGGATGGATGTCTGTGTCTGGGCAGGTGGGGGAGATCTTCTCCGCAGCGGGGGCAGCCTTCACGAAGCTGGGCGAGCTGACCATGCAGCTGCACCCCGTGTCGGACTCCAGTCCTGCAGGGTGAGAGACTCGAACGAACCCATACATACATACAGCCTGCCTAGGACCGCTGGTACACTCACACACACCCCCTTCTGCTCCATCCTTCCTTTTTGCTCCCTGCAACAAAAAATAAAGCGCATCTCCGCTAGAAAAAGATGTAGGACTTTTGCGTCAATTGCCTCGACGTCAAGACTCGTGTTTGCCTGCTGCTACGTTTTCTTTCTATTTTGTATTGTTTTGGTTTGGTTGAAGTTTAGTAATCCGGCGACATCTCATGCACACATGTTTGGTTCGTTCTCTGAAGTGTTTATTTTGGTTCCAGAGCCAAGTGGACCGAGACGGAAATCGAACTGCTTCGTTTGGCGGTGAAACGCTTTGGCGACGACCTGAACAACATAAGCACAGTGATCAAAGAACGCACGGTGTAAGTCTGAACTCCTCTCATCATCGACGTGTGCGTGCGTGAGTGAATGAAGTCAGAGATATTTATACATCAATCAAAAAAATCCATATTAGTTCGTACTGCTTGGTGACAACAAACAACATTTCCATTAGCTAGCGTTGTATTTATTTATCCATCCCTAAAAGCTTATTTAGTTTATCCCATCATCGTATGTAACAATACAATGTGTATTTCACAAAACACTTTAAATATCCTTTAACAACTTCTGCATGTGTTGCAGTCACCCACATGTGCGCACACACACACACACACAAACACACACACACACACACACACACACACACACACACACACACACACACACACACACACACACACACACACACACACACACACACACAAGGCCATTTCAGCCTAAGCTGACTGGCCTGTACTGGACAATGATGTGCGTGTGTGTGTGTGTGTGCGTGTGCGTGTGACCAGTATGTTTAATCAAACGTCCACGTGTGTCCCGCCCCGGGCAGAGCCCAGATCAAGAGCACGGTGAAGCGGAAGCTGTACGAGGACAGCCGGGTCCCCATCTCCTCGGAGTCCCCCAAGAAGACCATGAAGAAAACCACGGTCGCCATGGCGCCCCCGCCGACGCAGCCCGCCCCCACCATGATTGCCGTGCAGTCCTCGCAGGTCGTCGTGGCGACCGGAATGCAGAACAACCCCTCCATGGCCCCGCCCATCAAGAAGCAGAAGACCGCAGGTGAGGTGTCTTTTTTTACTTTGTATATATATATTTTTTTTCTTCAGTTTTCCTTGCTGTGAGTGACCACAGTTTCTACTCTACGCATTAAGGTGTGGTACTTTGTATCGCTCTCTTTTAGACCGTAGGATGTGAATAGGATGTGAGGGAGGGACGTGAGAATACCCATTAGGGATGTGAATAATCATCAATCAATAATGGTCGAATAATCAGTGGGTGGTTATGAACGAATAATCGATTATTCGATGTGTGCCGACATTCACAAAGGCAGCCATGGATCATCGGCAAGAAATCACTTAACGCAAAAACTAACAACTAACTAATAGTGCTACAGAACCAACATTAGTTCTGTCTGTTAATTCTTGTTTATTTGAATGGGAAAAAATGTTAAAGGTCCAAATGTTAAAAATCGACTTTGACCCTCGGGAACGAATAATCGAATATTCTGACCCATCCCTAATACCCATGTTTACCGATGTCGGTCTGCTCTTTGGGAATCATTGAATCGACCGCTGGCGTTTCGCGTGTTACACATCGCATTGGACCATCAGACGTCATGGTCTCACCAGTGTGTCAATAACCTCCTCCCTGGTCTGAATCCTGTCTGTGTGATGGAGGTGACCGTGTCCAAGTGGCTGTTGCCTCTCCCTAATACCTTGTTCCATATTTCCTCCTCCTCCTCCTCCTCCTCGTGTGCAGACGTGACGCTCAGTGCCCTGAACGACTCGGACGTGAACAGTGACCTGGTCGAAGGCCTCGGCTCCTCCAGCAAGAAACTCAACTTCGACCAAGGTGAACCCACAGTCCTGTAGCCGTCGCTGGGGGGAACAAGGGGTTATTTTGAAGTGGCACTAATAGTAAATCACTTTGACCCCAATCCTCCCAATAGATACAGTACGTGTATAACGAGGGGATGGTGGTTAGGATGTTTGTCTTCCAGCTGACTTCTGGGTTTGAATCCCCTTATGTCTACGGTCTAACGTGCGGGGCGTCCTAGAGCTGAAGATGCCCCCTAACCCTGACCGACTCCTTATAGACCAGAATCATTACTTGTAGGGATTTCTCTGCAAGTTGCTTTGGATGAAGGGTCTGATAAATGACCAAACAGTCGTTAGTGACGATGAGATGATGTGACCCGGGAGGTGTTGGGCCTTCTATATCAAGCAGCTGTCTTGGTTCTATCTTGGTCTTGGCGGGGGGGAGCTGCACGTGTCTGTAGGGTGACTCAGGGCCACTGAGCTCCAGGGAGTCAAACTAACTCTCAGCGCGGCGTCTCTTCTACGACTCCTGGCAGCGTTTTAAACTCGGCTGCCGGACCGATCAGTGGAAGGTCCCCCACAGGAAACGATCGCAGAGCTTAAATGATTTGATGGCACCACTTTCACTTTCACTCACAGACGACGGCTTCGTTCTTTGTGCACAGATTGTTTTCAATGCACTGAGAAACGTTTGGCGAACGTTTCCCTCCCCGTGGAGCACAGATCACACACACTACGGTCATGACACACATTCTGCAAGAGCGCCACGTGGCATATCTTTTATCGTCCATATTATCCACGTGGATATTTTATTTTATTTATCATCTAGTTTATGTTGTGTGTGTGTGTGACGTGTTGACGTGTGTGACTGTGGCTTTGAGTTTCCCCTGGGGATCAATAAAGTATTCATCTCTCTCTCTCTCTCTCTCTCTCTCTCTCTCTCTCTCTCTCTCTCTCTCTCTCTCTCTCTCTCTCTCTCTCTCTCTCTCTCTCTCTCTCTCTCTCTCTCTCTCTCTCTCTCTCTCTCTCTCTCTCTCTCTCTCTCTCTCTCTCTCTCTCTCTCTCTCGTGGACGTGACCCGCTCTGTTCCCACTCAGCCTTCTAACCAGCGTTCCTCTCACCCCCCCCCTCCCCCCCTCCCTCCCTCCAGAGAGCCTCAACCTGGACTCCAGCCTCATCATGAACTCCAGCGATCTCCCCCTCCTCTCCCGCTGAGCTCTCACACAGAGTGTCCGACTTGTCGATGCTCCCCCAAGGACCCCCCCCCCCCCCCCAAAAAACCAAGCAGACTGTATGAGCGGGGGCCCCCCAGAGGCGACCCGGTTCCAGGGGCCAATCGAGAGACGCTCCTGTGGTGAGACTATCCTGGACAGAACTTTGACCCATAACCAAACGAACATTACTCGGTTGTCCATCTCAGCCAGGAGGGGTTTTTTTTTTCGTGTGGGTAGGAGGGGGTGGGTGGGGGGGGTTTCAACACCATTTTTATTGTTATTTATCTTTTAGGAAGAAGAAAAAAAAAAAAACGTACAGATAAATAGCGTATCTAATTGTAGCCTTTTGTTAGTTATGGGTAGGGATAGCGGTAACCAGCCAGCCACTCTGAAGATTTTAGTACTTTTATATAACACGATGGACGCGCCTGGTTGAAGAACACAGAATACTTTGATATAGCGAACACATTTCTTTTTCGTTTTGTAAGGTTTGTGTACAAAATTATGAACGATATGGGTTTTGTCAGTTCAGGTATGTGTCTGTTAAAATCAGATATCCGTTTTCACATACATGCCTGGATGATCTGAAATCACAACTGGTTCTGTTGAAATATTATTTAATCTGGATACACATAGCACTAGTCAATATATCATGCTTAACACAACTTGACATAGTGCTCTGGTTTCATAAAGAATTATGGTCAGATTGATATTATATCAATCTATTGATGTTATAGGGTAGGGTATAATTTGATATTTGATAGAATAAATCTACCAGACCAGTATTTTAATTTAGGCAAGAAGGTTGTTTAATAATGGTCAACAAATCAAAGGTTTCCTGAAAAGAAAAATGTGTTTGTGTAGATGATGTGGTGTGTTTGACATTGTTTAGTGGCACCAATTCCACCCTGAGGAGCTTACTGTGTACCTTTATGATAATCAAGATAATCGTTTCAATATACCAACACCTGCCATGAGTAATGTATTAACCAACTTTTCATGCTGTTTAGTAAAAACTAAAACGGTGTCTCATGTCTCATATGTACAGTATATTTACACATGTATACAGTTTGTGCAGATGTAATAGTGAGGACTACCTACCATCTACCTCCAGACATTTAGTTACATAATCCCCTTGGACTTAGAAAGGCCAGAAAAAAAATAAGAAATTCATAAGGCTTTGGTATAATACAATTTATTCAATACTTTTCATATACAATATATAATAAGGTGTATTTGCATTATTTTCACTATAAAATGTATCATTCTTTGTACATATTACAGCCAGGGGACACGGAATGAATGAAAATATATATATATTTAAAAAAATACATAATATTTTGTCATATGTAGAGAAAGAAGAAACAGCTCTATGTGCAGTTGTAGATGTGCTTTCACAATACGTCTCTCGTGATTCTGTCCTAATGACATGGATGCTGAAGTGTCTTCCTTCAACACCATATCATTCATGAGTTCAGGAATCATTGTAATCATTGGCTTCTGGGGCTGTAGGTACGTTTACGTTTCAATGTTGAAAGAACGCAAAGACGCAAACGGGGCGTGGCACTCGAACGTCACACAGTTTGCCGGATCTCAGGCACACGTGAATCTCTGAACACCATAGTGGTGTTGTCATAACACGCATACGACGCGTTCCGCCCCACTCATAAACACAGAAGTGGGATGATAGCAAACTGGCAAGCAGAGGAAATGAAAAGGCCTTCAACGAGAAACGGCAGCAACTAGTAAAACGAGCAAAAGGAAAATCAATCTGGGTGAAATGTAAACGAGTTGGACGAACACCTTAGTTGAACTTTGCTTGCGTCAAAAGTGTAATCCTCGTGACTACAGTTCATGTACGTGTTCCATGTAGGCTCTCAATCACTGTATGGAAAAACCATGACATTTTTAGTTCAAATGGTATAACATTAAAAAAAAAACAATGCGTCTCCCATGGAGAATATCTTTGGATTTCGGCATTATCGGATTTGTCTGAGACTATGGAAGAGTACGGCGGATTCAGGAACAGTATTGATTAAAAACAGGAACAGTATTGATTAAAAACAGGATGAAGAGGTTTTGTAGATGTATTGCTGACACGGGCCAAAAATAACCTGTGAGGTAAGACGCACTGTGTCTAAAGTCCTCAGAGAGACGCTGGTCTCCCCTCAGACTACCACAGGCCTCCGGACTTCACTGTCGCCTCTACCTCCTTCACCCTCAGATATTGAAACTCTGCCGAGCGCACGTATCGAACACAGACAAACAGGCCTTTCTCTTTTGGATAGAAACATATCTATGTTTGTTTAACATTCACAATAACTCCCACTGCACAGAATGAAAAGTACACGATAAGACC
>NW_028178183.1:0-14955 GCF_964030765.1 Micromesistius poutassou | reverse complement strand
GTGTGTGTGTGTGTGTGTGTGAGTGAGTGAATGACTTTATAGGAGTTGCATAAGTAGCATCAAAATTAAAATGCTTTTTTTAAATGTACTTTGTATTGAACAAGGTACAATTCACAAACATTGAACCACCTATTTGCGCCATGATTGACACATATTATGTATAGGCATATTTCCTCTGATGAGCCTTTGTCCTTTTAAATTTCCTTGAACCATTATGCCCCAATTAAAATAAATTTCTGTACCAAAAATAACCAACCAAATGAATACAATAATGAGTAAATAAATACATTAACTAATGAATCAATAAATGAATAGTTGTCCTGCAAAGCATATCGTGGTCATGAGTAAAAGCCAATTTCGGTTGCACCGCAATACCGCCATCTGCTGGCGCTATCGAATACTACACCAGCTACGTTTAGCCCCGCCCTCTTCAGTGACGCGTGGCCGCCAACGAACCAATCAGCGAGAGGCAGAGCACGCTCGGCCACAGTGTGTCATGGCGGCTCCCATGTAGGGGGCTCGGCTCGAAACAACCTAGCCACTAGTCATTGATTTGTTTATCCGTTGTGCGCATTAATCCAGTCCACCGCTCCGAGAGAACCGTCCTGCAGCCCGGATCGACCATGGGGGCAGTCCATGCGAAGGTAACCCGGGTTTAACCCGAGAGAGACGGGAGAACGGGGGATTCTGCATGACCTCCCTGCGGAATTCTTATTGGGCAGTGCGCGCTATGGAGGGTCCACCGGGTCCCTGCCCGAATCGTACCCGATGTACGAACACTCACAGTCGGGCCTTCATGAGGAAGAAACACAACACGAATGCATATTTATCTCTTTGTCTTTATTGTGAGTGCTTTGCCCCCGCATGTCAAGCCGATCGTAGTTTGTCCACCGACAGAGGCCACGCCGGGGGGTGGGGGGAGAATAGTGCATGTAGTCCGCAGGGGGACCGAGGGGGGGAAGGCGTGCTGCAGGGCTTCCCCCCCCTCGGGTCCCCCTGGTCGAGCACTTCAATGGTCTTAAAGCCCAACTGGAAACAGACCAGTTTACCTGTCGTCGGGAGTCTGCAGCTCCACGCTGCACTGACACCGCGACACCGCCCCGCGTCCTGACCTTCCCCGTCCGCTCCTTCAGAGCGCTGTCCGATAGCTCGGTAGGGCCGGCTGAGTGTGTGTGTGTGTGTGATGTGTTGTTCACGCCCGTGTGTCACGGCTTGTGGTTCGGTAGAGTTTGGATCCTCTGCCCATGCATGGCCGGGACCTGGGGGTGAACCCAGACGACATGATCGAGGTGCCCGAGCCGGAACACGCAGCCAAGCAGGAGATCCTGGAGAACAAAGATGTGAGTCACACCTGGCCGTCTGCCTGTCTGTCTGTCTGTCTGTCTGTCGGTGTCTGGCTGTACCTGTCTGCCTGTCGGTGTCTGTACCTGTCTGTCGGTGTCTGGCTGTACCTGTCTGTCTGTCGATGTCTGTACCTGTCTGCCTGTTGGTGTCTGTCGATGTCTGTACCTGTCTGCCTGTCTGTGCCTGAACCTGTCTGTCTGTGGGTGTCTGTACCTGTCTGCCTGTTTGTGTCTGTACTTGTACCTGTCTGTTTGTTGGTGTCTGTACCTGTCTGTCTGTCTGTCTGTCGGTGTCTATATCTGTCTGTCTGTCGCTGTCTGTACCTTTCTGCCTGTTTGTCTCTGTACTTGTACCTGTCTGTCAGTGTCTGTACCTGTCTGTCTGTACCTGTCTGTCTGTGGGTGTCTGTGTCTGTCTGTGGGTGTCTGTTGTCTGTACCTGTCTGTCTGTCGGCGTCTGTCCCTGTCTGTCCCTGTCTGTCCCTGTCTGTCTGTCGGCGTCTGTCCCTGTCTGCCTGTCTGTGTCTGTACTTGTACTGGTCTCTTTGTTGGTGTCTGTACCTGTCTGTCAGCGTCTGTACCTGTCTGTCTGTCCCTGTCTGTCTGTGGGTGTCTGTGTCTGTCTGTCGGCGTCTGTGTCTGTCTGTGGGTGTCTGTACCTGTCTGTCTGTGGGTGTCTGTACCTGTCTGTCTGTCAGAGTCTGTACCTGTCTGTCTGTCGGCGTCTGTCCCTGTCTGTCTGTCGGTGTCTGTCAGTGTCTGTACCTGTCTGTCAGTGTCTGTACCTGTCTGTCTGTCCCTGTCTGTCTGTGGGTGTCTGTCGGTGTCTGTCTGTCAGTGTCTGTCCCTGTCTGTCTATGGGTGTGTGTACCTGTCTGTCTGTGGGTGTGTGTGTATTCATCTGTGGGTGTCTGTCTGTGTGTGTATTCACGGGGCGCTGCGCCGGTCGCCGGGTAAACCCTCAGGTCTTAAGTTGTTGGGTCCGGCGCTGCCAGGTGGGGTTGATTTGGATCAGGACACGGTCCCTAAGCGGCCCGCAGCCGGGCTGCAGCAGGGCCCACGTCCTCACAGCCAGCCCTCAACACCTGCTCCCGGGACACACAAAGGAGCCATTTCATCCCCCAAACGTTCGCAGCTTTTATCTTCTCCTGAGATCACATTTTTTTGCTCTCTGCTGGGCGGAAGTTCTGCCTGAGCGCGGGGGGGTGGGGGTGGGGGGTGGGGGGGTTCTCTCACCCTTGAACCCGTGCCTGGGTGCCTGGGTGTGAGCGTGTCGGGACGTGTGTGTCGTCTGTGTGCTGCAGGTGGTGGTCCAGCATGTCAACATCCAGGGCCTCGGCAGGACGAAGGAGGACCTCCTGGGCCACGAGATCTCCGACGTGTTCCACGCCAAGAACCTCATCGATGTACGGTGTGATCGGCGCACACGCATACGTGCACGCACGCACGTGAACACACACACACGCACGCACACACACACACGCAGGCACGTGAACACACAAGCATTTGCACGTGAACACACACACGCCTGTGTACAAACACATATACGCACGTGAACACACGCACTCATACGCACGTGAACACACACACACATGAGCACATACATGAACACACACACACACACGTACGCATGTGAACACATGCACACACACGCACAGCGTTGTTGGAGGAGCCTAGCGCTTGCGTCTCTGCTGCAGGTGATGAAGAAGGCCCACATGGCGCGGCAGAAGCTGCTACGCCTGGGGATCTTCAAGGAGGTGGAGGTGCTCATCGACACGTCTGAAGGTACGGCAGCACCCTCTCCTCCACCTCCTCCACCTCCTGCCACAGGGCACCGTCCGGTCTGCAGTTTAGATGGAACGAATCGTGTTACTGGATGTGATGTGTTCAGGATGTTTCGGTAACGGTGAGCTACTGGTTTTTAACTTAAGACACAGATGGCAGTACAGACGGCGTAATATTTACATTCAGGGTACAATAAGTACATTTGTCAGAAGAAAGAGAAACGACAACATATCGCTGTCGGTACAGTAAGGATGTCCATAGAACCAAGAGCTAACAATCGCTAGGTTAACCCGTTCCCCGTACACAACAGAGATAGCTAGGATAAGATGCTACACGATGATAAGTACTGTTTTAAAATGCAAGGACATAAAACACACAATAAGTGCGTACGTTATGTGCCAGGACGTACAACGTACAATTAGTGCGTAAGAGGGTCATGGGGGTGTAAGGGGGGAAGGCTATGCTAGAGTCTAGGGGAACTTTATATACATTTAATTAATTAGTTTATTGTATTTGCGGTCTGTGTGCTGCGTCTTTGTGGCTGTTTCCTGTGGGTTACAGTTGAATATGTACACGGGGGGTCAAAGGTGAGCCGACAGGAAGTGACCCCGCTCTCTGTCTCAGGTGCCGGGGCCTTACCCAACGGTCTGGACGTCATCTTCGAGGTCACCGAGGTCAAGAGGCTGACAGGAAGTTACAACACCATGGTCGGCAACAACGAAGGCAGCATGGTGAGAGAATACACACACACTCTCACACACTCTCGCTCTCGCTCTCACTCGCTCTCACACTCACACTCACACACACTCTCACTCGCTCTCACACTCACACACACTCACTCTCACTCTCACTCTCACACTCACACACACTCTCACTCTCACTCTAACCTCGGGCTCTAGTGGCATATTATTGTCAGCTCTTAAGTCGAGAACTTAAATTACTTGTTTAATATGTTTTAAAATGAAAATCAAAGCAGTTAGGGGGACATATTATAGCAACACATTTTCAAAACTTGGCTTGTAATGGCTAATCACACTCACACCTGGTGGTATAATATGTCCCCTTTTAAAACTATTCTGTTCTGGATATAATGAATCCTGACCTGTTAACGCAGAGTATTCCTTCCATGGTACATGGTACGTTTGTGTACATGGTACGTTTGTGTACATGGTACGTTTGTGTACATGGTACGTTTGTGTACATGGTACATGGTACGTCAGTGTCCATGGTACATGGTACGTTTGTGTACATGGTACATGGTACGTCAGTGTCCATGGTACATGGTACGTTTGTGTACATGGTACATGGTACGTCAGTGTCCATGGTACGTTTGTGAGGAAGGTTCCGGTGCAGCGTGGCGTAGCTCGTGGGTGCTGCTGCTGACCTCTTGACCTTTGACCTCCAGGTGCTGGGGGTGAAGCTGCCCAACATGCTGGGCCGGGCGGAGAAGATGACGTTCCAGTTCTCCTACGGCACCAAGGAGACGTCCTACGGCCTCTCCTTCTTCAAGCCCCAGCCGGGCTGCTTCGAGCGCAAGTAAGACAGCCAGAGCTACTGGTACCGGTACCAATACTGGTACCAGTACCATTTCCCGTACCAGTACCAGTACTGGTTCTGTTACCAGTACCAGTACTGTGACCAGTATATTTTCTGAGTACTGGTTCTGTTACTAGTACAAGTACTAGTAACAGAACCAGTTTCCAGTACCAATACCAGTACCAGTACTGGTTCTGCTACCAGTATCTTTTCTGAGGATGGATGAAATCATTTGTCGATTGACGTATATATTTAATTGTTAGGTTGAATTGATCACTTTCATAATATGAGACCCAAATACCCAAATACTGATGTCGTTTCACCTCCTCCTCCTCTTCCAGCCTGGTCCTCAACCTCTACAAAGTCACCGGACAGTTTCCCTGGAGCTCCCTGAAGGAGACCGACCGAGGACTGTCGGCTGAGCTCAATGTGAGAGGGGGAGAGGGAGGGAGAGAGAGAGGGAGAGAGGGAGGGAGGGAGGGAGGGAGGGAGAGAGGGAGGGAGGGAGAGACCTGTGTTTGTGTCTGTGAGTCAGTGAGTGAGTGTGTGTGTTTGTGTGTGTGTGTGTTTGTGTCTGTGAGTGCGTGTGTGGGTGTTTCTCTGAGTGTGTGTGTGTGTGTGTGTGCGTGTGTGCGTGTTTGTCTGTGTGCTTGTCTTTGGGTGTTTGTCTTTTTGCGTGTGTGTGTGTGTGTGAGTGTGTCTTTGAGTGTGTGTGTGTGTGTGTGTGTGTGTGTGTCTGTTCTACTTTATCACACATATTGTGTTACGTGTCACGTGGTCCGTCCACTGGGCCGGCTGACGTCGGTGTTCTCACTCAGCCCCGGTCAGCCTCAAACCAGCAGCCTGACGTCAGCCTGGCTCTGGAGGCAGAGCAGACCGCCTGGCAACCGAAAGATTGCTGGTTTGATCCCCGGCTCCTCATAGCTGTGTGCTGAGGTGTCCTTGAGCAAGACACCTCACCCTAGCTGCCCCCCCCCCCCCCCCCCCGAGCAGCTGGCTGTACCCTTGTGTGGGCATGACGAATGGCTATATAAATGTGTTTAAATGGGTGGATGAATGTGTTTAAATGGGTGAATGAATGTGTTTTGAAATGGGTGGATGAATGTGTTTTGGCTGACAGTGTGTGTGTGGCGAATGGCCCTCACTGTTCGGTGTGTTGTGCTGTGGAATTACCCCCGGAAATCCAGCGTTCTCGCGAGAGCACCCTTTGAATTTGCTCGGCGAGTCACTCTGGGAACGGGCAATATACTCACTCCCCGATTCCCCCTGGTCCAGAACATTAACCAATCACATCGCTGTGTCTGATATAGGCGGGTGCAAAAGCGTTGCTGTTTTACCGACCGGATACGGCAAGAGTCTTATCTATTGGTTAGCTCCGCTGGTCTGGATACGCCCCCTTGCCCCCTTGTATTCTTCTGATTGGTCGTAGTGTTATCCAATTGCGTGCAGTGATATTTTCAAATGCATGCTTGGTGCCCGCCCCTCGAGTTGGGCCGTTGTCATGACTCGTTGCCAGACCCTACAGCTTTAATAATAATAATAATAATAACTAATTGAATTTATATAGCGCTTTTCTAGACACTCAAGACACCCAAAGACGCTTTACAGTGAAGGGGGGGACCTCACTAACCACCACCAATGTGTAGCACCCACTTGGATGATGCACGGCAGCCAATCAGCGGCAGAACGCTCACCACACACCAGCTTGAGGTGGAGAGTGAGGGAATTAATGAGTGAGCCAATTATATACAGGGGGATGATTAGGGGGGCCAGATTGAATGAGCCTGGTGGGGCAGTTTTAGCTTTGTAATAATAATAATAAGAAGAAGAAGAATTTTATTAATGACCACACAGCCAGGCTGGTGGAATTTGGTCTCAGTACAGCTCCTTGTTACAGGTTCCAACATCACATTTAAACATAAAACATAAAAACATATAACATAAATACATACAGACAGACACATTTACTTAAGGGGCCATGCATAATCCTCAGCGACTGGAGTTCAGGGTATTGATTGCAGTGGGAATGAAACTGTTTTTGAAGCGGGGTTGTGTGTGTGGCAATTGTCCTGTAACGCCTCCCAGAGGGCAGTAGTTGGAAGGCATAGTGTGCGGGGTGAGTGGGATCAGAGATGATCTTGCGGGCTCTGCGTAGTGATCGTTTATGGTAGAGTGATTCGAGGGATGGTAGGGGTGAGGCAATGATTTTGGATGCTCTGTTGATGATGTGCTGTAGTTGTAGAGGGTGGGTCTGGATTTCCAGGCTACTGTGTAACGGCGCCACATTAACCACTCCCCCTGTCCCCCCCCACCCCCCCCCCCCCCCCCACCCCCCCCCCCCCCCCCCCAGTTCCCCCTCGGGAGGAGCAGCCACACCCTGAAGTGGGAGGGCGTGTGGCGGGAGCTGGGCTGTCTGGCCCGCAGCGCCTCCTTCGCCGTCAGGGAGGAGAGCGGCCATTCTCTCAAGTCAGCGCTGTCGGTAAGGAAGAACTGAGGGTTACACTTAAGAGTTACACTTAAGCCGTTTCTCAATACCAAGTACGCGGACTACGTTCTCGTGGACTTGGAAGTACGTACTTGGCAAGTCCGGACTTTCAAGTACGGACTTCCGAGAACGCGAGTACGCACCTGCAACTGGAACAGCAGCGGACTCGATGATGCATTCTGGGATATTTAACGGTCCCAAGTCCACACGAGTCACCTCCGATGCATCCTCGGTAGAACGGCCTCATCGAGAACGCATCGAGAACACTTCCGGGTTTTACGACAGTACTCGCGTACTCGCGTACTTGGAATTGGAACAGTGCTTGGGCTACCACTGATGACGTTTATCGAGAACGCAAGTACACGAGAACACACGAGAACGCAAATTGAGAAACGGCTTTAGTTAACGTCAACCGCCAAGGGAGGAGAGAGCGCACACACGCGGTGACTCGCCGTTGTGTGTTACTGTAACGGTTGGGTGCAGTCAAAGACACTGGCTATGAACAACGTTTATCGTGCGTTCATTGCTTTTGTGTTCTTTTCCCCCCGTGGAATTGTGTACAACACTTAGGCCCGGGCAATAAAACAATAAGTTATCGTATCGTGATAGACTTTTGATCCATATCAATATAAAACATGTTCAATATATATATCGATAAGAGACTGGACCACCGGATCCAGCAGCTGGGTTGGTTACACAAACACAGTTCCATATTTCTTTACAATATTTGAGTGTTTTTCATTGTTGTGTCGACATTGGAGTATTTGTCAATGAAGAACAGTGGACGGTCATATTAAGTGTTAAACAGAAGTGTTTAAATCCAGCATGGCAATTCCTCGTCTTTTTAAGGTCAATAAAATTATCAATAGTTATCGATATCGATCAATATGATCCAGTTATATCGTGATATGTCTTTCAGCCATATCGCCCAGGCCTAACAGCACTCTGTTTTTGCAAATGAAGTTGTATTATTACCGTTATTAGCAGAAGTTGGACCAATGATGTCATCCGTGCTGGTTGTGGGTTCTCCAAACCGGACACATGACTGCAGCCTCTCCCAGATTGTTTTCCAATCCGTGTCTGTACCAGCCCACAGGGATCGACTGATATGGATTTTTTTTTAGGGACGATGCCGATACAGATTTTATTTTTTCATCAGCCTCAGCCGACGACCGATAACGGGCTGCGCGATTTTCTTGAGCCGATATTTGGAGCCGATGCTGCTTTTGCTCCCTCAATTTACATCGTAGAAATGACACAATGACGATGACAAATGTTACAAGTCTCAATGTAAAAAAAGGAACATTTATTGAACTGTCTGTCTGTAATTCATGCAGGGGAAAAAAATAATAATAATAAATCGGTGAACGTGTATTGGCCGATGACGATACAAGTAAAAAACGTAAAATATTGGTCGATCACTAATATATATATAAAGAGAAAGCGGAGCTGGAAGGTTCTCCTTTTAAAGGATTAAGTAAGACACTCTGATAGCGTCTCATGGCTCCAGTAGTCTGTGTGTTTGCTCTCTAACCTGGTGGTCGTGTCTCCTCTTCCTCTTCCAGCACAGCATGTCCGTCGACTCCAGGAATTCTGCCATCTTTCCCAACAGAGGTGCCTTGCTTCGAATCAACCAGGTGTGTGTTCAGTTCTGCGCGTGTCCACTAGTGGGCGCTGTTGTCCAGCCGTTCACCAGTCCAGACGATAGTGGAGGATTCTGTGCAGGAACCTGTCAGATTCAAATCACAGCCCACTGGAAACGGCTGATTCCCCGGATGAATATAACGTGTAAATGGCTGTTTGGTGATTATAGGTTATTGACCTACTTTTGGACCGACTATTTAAACATCATATATGAGACGGAATACCTCCTATAAGGTGGACTATAGCCTTATAGTTGGAGATAATGCATATACTGTATATATTATAGTCAATTCAAAATATAATTAATATTTTTTTTCCCTTACATTTTTTCTTTCCATTGTTGCATGAATTCACAATTCATTCACAATTCTGTGTGTGTGTGTGTGTGTGTGTGTGTGTGTGTGTGTGTGTGTGTGTGTGTGTGTGTGTGTGTGTGTGTGTGTGTGTGTGTGTGTGTGTGTGTGTGTGTGTGTGTGTGTGTGTGTGTCCCACTATACCTTTACTAACGGGGGGGGGGGGTCTCTCCATGCGTGGGTCTGCAGGAGCTTGCGGGCTACACGGGCGGAGACGCCAGCTTCCTGAAGGAGGACTTTGAGCTGCAGTTCAACAAACATCTCTTCCTGGACTCGGTAGGACAGTTGCCGCCGCCGCGTTCCTTTTAGCGGCTAGGCTGTTCTCGCGTCCGTCCCGTACCGAACCGTCCATCAGGCCGTCCACTTCCTTCCTCTACCCGCTCGGCCCTCGGGACAGACTCTAGATTAAAACACAACTGTACACTTCATAATAATAATCATATATATATATATATATAGATATAGATAGATAGGTAGATATCTAGTTAGGTAGATATAGGATAGATATCTAGTTAGATAGATATAGATAGATATCTATCTTGATAGATATAATATACAGCATAGAGATAGATATAGATGTCATAGATATAGTTGTATATATATATATATATATATATATATATATTCATATAACTACAAACAGTCAAACTAAGACGCCAAGAATGAGGAAGACGGTCCACATCTAAATGTTGTACACGTGCTTCACAGTACGTGTTTACGTGTTGTTCCTGAATCTCCAGTCTTCCCTCCCACGTGTTGTTAACGTGTCTCTGCCTCCTCCTCCCAGGTGCTGTCTGCGTCTCTGTGGGGAGGAATGCTCTTCCCCCTGGGGGGACAGTCGTCCTGCATCGCAGACCGGTACGGTGCCCCTCTGACCCCCGCCCCCCCCCCCTCCCTCCCTGGCTGCTCAGGAAGATTCAGTCCGTTTGAATCCTCCTCAAAACGTTAACCGTTAACCTCAAAACATGCATCAAGTAGCAGCTTGCGTCCCGAAGGGTTTCATGTGAAGCCAGAGAGACACCTTGTTATTGGAGTTGTGTGTTCTCTGACACTTGTGCACCTGGTCTACTGTAGCTTGTTCAGAGTTTACTTAGACTACTGCATAGCCTCCCTCCTCCTCCCCCCCCCCCCCCCCCCACACACACCACTCTTACGCACGCATTGTATGTTGTACGTCCTGGCACTTGAAGATAGTCCTTAGCATCGTGTAGCATCGTATCCTAGCCATCTCTGTTGTATACGGGGAACGGGTTAACCTAGCGATTGGTTCTATGAACGTCCTTACTGCACCGACGGCGATATCACTTTAGATAAAAGCGTCTGCCAATCGCTCCTGATTGTCTCTCGTGTGTAAACACGACCTCCTCCTCCTCCTCCAGGTTCTACCTGGGCGGCCCCACCAGCGTGCGAGGCTTCGGGATGTACAGCATCGGCCCGCAGAGTGAAGGTGAGTCCGGTGGACCGTCTGTAGTGACGACCGTCTCTAGTGAAGACCGTCTCTAGTGAAGACCGTCTCTAGTGAAGACCGTCTCTAGTGAAGACCGTCTCTAGGGAAGACCGTCTCTAGTGAAGACCGTCTCTAGTGAAGACCGTCTCTAGTGAAGACCGTCTCTAGTGAAGACCGTCTCTAGGGAAGACCGTCTCTAGTGAAGACCGTCTCTAGTGAAGACCGTCTCTAGTGACGACCGTCTCTAGTGAAGACCGTCTCTAGTGAAGACCGTCTCTAGTGACGACCGTCTCTAGTGACGACCGTCTCTAGTGAAGACCGTCTCTAGTGACGACCGTCTCTAGTGAAGACCGTCTCTAGTGACGACCGTCCACAGACGTCCGGTGGGACGCTGGTTAGCTTTCTGTCGGCAGGGGGACCCCCCTTTGGGGACCGTTTAGTTTTTAACACCCGACCCTAACTAACTACCGATCATGTTTATTTTCATGTTCTTTAATGTCTGCTGTGGACAACAGTTATTAGGTTGAAGTGAAACTTGAATGTTTTCCCATGTTTCATATTTCACTTTTCTGCGTTTTTTTTTTACGTTTTAAAATGTAAAAACTTGAGCAGAAGTCGGTCAAACGTCGAGGCCTGTGCACACCAACTCGGACTTCTCCGATCTGTCCCTTTTTTTCGGACCGATTCCGATCATCGCCAAACGCTGTTTCTATGGAAACAGCGGCAGGGCCACATGGTGGCTCATCGGCCCCTCCTATTGGCCGCCAGTGTGCGTGTGCGTTCCCGGGTTCGTCGGACCGGGTGTGTGCGGACCCTGACGGCGCTGTGGGGGGGTCTCTTGTGTTCCAGGGGACTACCTGGGCGGGGAGGCGTACTGGGCGGGGGGGCTGCACCTCTACACCCCGCTGCCCTTCAGACCCGGGAAGGGGGGCTTCGGGGACCTGTTCCGGACACACTTCTTCCTCAACGCCGGGAACCTCTGCAACCTCAACTACGGTGAGACGGGGACCAAACCCGACGGGGACACGACCCAAACCCTACCGGACACGACCTAAACCCTACGGGGACACGACCCAAACCCTATGGGGACACGACCCAAACCCTACCGGACACACGACCTAAACCCGACGGGGACACGACCCAAACCCTACCGGACACACGACCTAAACCCGACGGGGACACGACCTAAACCCTACCGGACACACGACCTAAACCCTACGGGGACACGACCTAAACCCTACCAGACACGACCTAAACCCTACTGGACACGACCTAAACCCGACAGGGACACACGACCTAAACCCTACCAGACAAGACCTAAACCCTACCGGACACGACCTAAACCCTACGGGGACACGACCTAAACCCTACGGGGACACGACCCAAACCCTACTGGACACACGACCCAAACCCGACGGGGACTTGACCCCAAACCCTACCTGACATATGACCCAAACCCTACCGGACACGACCCATACCCGACAGGGACGCGACCAAAACCCTACTGGGACATGACCCACCGGGGGGTGGGACACGACCCACCGGGGACACGACCCGAACCTGCGCTTCAAAAGCTCTACCACCGTTCCGCTGTAACAGTTAGAAAGCAGCACAACTGCAGTGCTTATTGGCAACCGTTAGTTAGTTGGTTATTTTAGTTCTGTCAATGATGAGCGCTGGGCGGACTGGGTAGCGCGGGGAGTGTTAACGGGAACCTTCCGGGCCCTACAGGCGAGGGGCCCCGGGCCCACCTGCAGAAGCTGGCGGAGTGCCTGCGCTGGTCCTACGGGGCGGGGGTGGTGCTGCGCCTGGGGAACATCGCCCGGCTGGAGCTCAACTACTGCGTCCCCATGGGGGTCCAGAGTGGAGACAGGTAGGGGGGGTGTGGGGGTGTGTGTGTGTGACAAAATCTGTGTGTGTGTGTGTGTGTGTGTGCTCTACCTGGGCAGGTGTGTGTGTGAGAGACAGAATCTGTGTGTGTGTGTGTGTGAGAGACAGAATGTGTGTGTGTGTGTGTGAGAGACAGAATCTGTGTGTGTGTGAGAGACAGAATCTGTGTGTGTGTGTGTGTGTGTGTGCTCTACCTGGGCAGGTGTGTGTGTGTGTGTGCGTGTGCGTGTGCGTGTGCGTGTGCGTGTGTGTGTGTGTGTGTGTGTGAGAGAGAGACACTCAATCCACTGAGAATCGATCCAATAGTCCAACATGATGATCGATGGACCACCTTCTTGGCCGGTGTGGTGTCGTGATGTGTACACAGTACCTACCGTCCTTCATCTCCCTCCGGAGAGTACTTCATCAGAATACCAGCGGTCCCTGTTGACATGAATCGACCCCTCTCACTTCCTGTGCGCTCCTCTCACTTCCTGTGCGCCCCTCCCCCTCCTCCTCCTCCTCCTCCTCCTCCCTCCACAGGATCTGTGACGGCGTCCAGTTCGGAGCAGGGATCCGCTTCCTGTGATGTCACTGTCGCCCACCCCCCACCCCCCCCCCACCCCCCAGCTGCCTTCTCGTTGCCGCGGCGACCGCAGAGTCCAGGAAAAGGGGGAGCGGAGAGCTGTCGTCTGTCACCCGTCATTAGCGTGTTGCTCCCACCTCCCCTTCACACGCCACCGTCATCACCCTCCTCGGTTACCGTAGCGACGTATCTTTTCTGAAGGACCCCCCCCCCCCCCCCCTCCCCCCCACCCATGTAACTTATTTTATTGTGGGTTCAGCCAACGTTCATCTCTCTGAGGTCGCTCCGACTTAACGAACGAGTGTCGGATTAGAGACGAGATCCCGATTTAAAAGTAAACGTTAAACACTCACACCGATGATCTGCACTTTTATTTGTCCCGCGGTCGGAAGACGCCGTGGTTAATTAGGCAGGGTTTGAACCTGCGGATCCTCGTTAGCGAGGGGGGGGTCTCTCGTTAGCCTCTCGTTAGCGGGGGTCTCTCGTAGCCTCTCGTTAGTGGGGGTCTCTCGTTAGTGGGGGTCTCTCGTTAGCGGCGGTCTCTCGTTAGTGGGGGTCTCTCGTTAGCCTCTCGTTAGCGGGGGTCTCGTTAGCGGGGGTCTCTTGTTAGCGGTGGTCTCTCGTTAGCGGTGGTCTCTCGTTAGTGGGGGTCTCTCGTTAGTGGAGGTCTCTCATTAGTGGAGGTCTCTCGTTAGCAGGGGTCTCTCGTTAGCGAGGGTGTCTCGTTAGCCTCTCGTTAGTGGGGGTCTCTCGTTAGTGGAGGTCTCTCATTAGTGGAGGTCTCTCGTTAGCAGGGGTCTCTCGTTAGCGGGGGTCTCTCGTTAGTGGTGGTCTCTCGTTAGTCTGTCAGAGACCACCAGGCCGCCCTGCCCCCGTCTCCTGTTTTCATGTGTCTAAGCTGTTGTATTCTGCACGCAAGTTAAATAAACACGGCTTTTCCTAGGAACACCTCTCCTTTCTCTTTCTTCAAAACAATGTCATCCGTTAAAACAACTTTTTTGCTTATTTATTTTTACCTGTATGAGCAAAGTAAAATGTGTGTAATTCAAAATGAATCTCATTTCTTGAATTATCGGTTGAAAATCTGAAAGAAAAGCACAGTATTGGATGTCCTGGTGGTGACACAAGTCTTGTTTTTCTTTAAACAATGTCATGTTAAGTCAGCTTTTTGCAGGGCTTTTTCACCAAATGTCATGCAGGAACATACAGTTTGAAGTGCAGTTTTGGGTCCCCAAAAGAGAGAGAGAGAGTGTGTGTGTGTGCGTGTGCGTGTGCGTGTCCGCGTCGTGTCTCCTGTCTCCTGGACCTTTGCCCCTCCAGATCCAGTGTGTGCTGGCCTTGTGTGGATCCTACCAGTTCTCTGACCACTGGTTTGTGTGGGAGAGGGGCAGCTGGAGGCCACGTGCGGTCAACACTGATAACGCTGAGAATGTCACAGAATGTCGTCTGGAACCATCCAGTGGAAACTTGTAACGGGACGTTAAATGTTAACCTTTAAATGTTAAGTCTTTCAGATTAAATAACGGGGACACCAATATCAACAGAACATCTGTTTTGAATCAATACTAAAAAATACACTCCGGGGCGAATACACAGTTAATCTATAAATCAAGCTTCTTAAAATTAGACCATTGAAGCAGCTATTTCCAAACCGCAAATCAATAGAAAGGCCAAAGTAGGAAGACCTGTTTATAATCATAATAATCTGGGTAATTAGTTTATAATAGGAGCTATCTATTTGTCCATTAGTGTAAACACTAGTGTGTGTGTGTGTGTGTGTGTGTGTGTGTGTGTGTGTGTGTGTGTGTGTGTGTGTGTGTGTGTGTGTGTGTGTGTGTGTGTGTGTGTGTGTGTGTGTGTGTGTGTGTGTGTGTGTGTGTGTGTGTGTGTGTGTGTGTGTGTGTGGG